>NW_026294514.1:56942373-57184873 GCF_007827085.1 Peromyscus californicus insignis | reverse complement strand
CCATGGAATTGTTATGTGCCCATGAAAAGCAGGGAAAGCTATTTTACAGGAATATAGAAACCCATTAGTCGATTTGATTTTGGTAAGAAATGTAAACAACTTCACGTCCTCCCCAAAACACACACACTGAGTTAGACAATAAAATTAATGACATTTTTGTACCTGTCTGTAACAGACACACCAGGGAGTGACGTGCTGTCCTTTAGACGCTGTTTCTTACCTTTCCCTTGTCGACATTTTACGCACCAGTCTTACATTACATTTGTGAATGCAGACACTGTGGACTCTAATTTTTATTTCTCATATTTCCCTTGTGTGGATTTTAATATCTGGCTATATTATTGTTCTAAAACAAGAACAGATGGAATTCAAAGACAGAAAATGTGTTATTTTCAGAAAGCAGTAAACATTTCGTGACTGACACGACCATCGTAAATCTCTCCCGGTCGTCAGTGGTGGTGCGCTGGGCCCTGCCCTCTCCATAATTACATCCCTTCTGCATTCCTGCTATTAATTTTGAATTTTGTCCTCTTCTCCTCACTAGACACTCAGGTTTATTTTGTGAGTCCGCTTTTATTTGTCATTTTTATTGTACGTTTGTCTTCTCAATGCTTTTGTGTGTAACCTTTCTCCTAACTGTCTTTGAATTGATTCCAATTTATTCTATTTTTAAAGAAATCTGACCTCTGTTGGCTAACTTGTTCATTAATTTCCAATCTGTCATTTCTATAAATTCCTAGAGAGCCATTTTGACTGCCTCCCAGCTAATGGCATTTTATCACTGTTTAAAGTATTTCTGTTCCCAGTATGATTTATTCTTTGACACGACTATTTTCAAATATATTTTTCTTAATGGGTGGGCCTTCATGAACACGGCCAACTCTCATTCAGTTTCACTATGTGTCAATAATACAGCCTACATAATAATGTTCCTTGAAACTGGTTGAAGCTTGCTTTATAGCCTAAGAGAGAAGCTCACAGATTCAGACACAAGGTTCCCTCATGTGCATGATGTGAGTTCGGTTCTCAGCACCGTTTTGGGGTGCCTTATAACTGCCTGGAACTCCAGCTCACACTAGAGGTCATCTGACATGCATTTTGGCCTCTGTGAACATCTGTGTATGTGTGAGTGTTCACATGTGTGAGCGTGTGCCTGTGTGTACACAGTCACACACAAATAAAAAGCATATATATAATTACAAATATATGTATCTGAAGAACACACACATACACACACACTTACACTGTTGCAGGCTGATGTCTGTGTGAGTCTTTGCTAGTTGCGTTCTGGTCCTTTGTTTTCATCTAATTTTGGGGAGGGGGTTGCATATTAATTAAGTTGGTGACCTCCAAACTGCTGTGGATCTATCCAATCTTACTTCATATAATAAGGTCGTTTCATTAGACTTGTCTGTTATTATCCTGTTGTGACAATTTCTATCCACAAAGACACTTATGGTCTCATTGGCTTTGTTGGCCTCATGATTCTACATGTCCATCTTTGATGTCCTTGTCCTTGTCCCATCCACAGCCTTTCCCTAGCCTTCTGTGGGGACAGCATTCTGTCATCCTCAAGCCTGGAACATTCTCTTGCAACTCCCCCCTCCCAATCTGTCATCCACCACTCTGTTATTGCACTCAAGCATCCTTTGAGTTGGGAACCCAGCTGAGGCCCTGGATGGGAGGGTCATGGTATGACCCTTGAGAGCACTGGATGGCTTGAATCTCTTCGTTCTTGAGGTCAGTTGATTCATATCTGCCTCCCCTATTAGACTGGCCAATGCCTAAACGGCTTGAGGAGATTTGAACTTTAGAGATAATCATGGCTGTTAAGAGAGTAGACAGAGGCCATGGAGGGAATGCAGGACTTCAGGGTCCAATTAGGAGGGCTCTCTTCGTCAGGAGAGAGCTACTGACAGCTGGAGCTGGGAGAGCTGTGGGTAGACTGAAAAGCACCAGAGCAGTAGGCAAAACTCTCTGTTCTGGTTGAGGGCCAGTGTACTCTGTGCATGTGTGCATGATCAACACAGGCCACCGAAGACTGAGCGTGCACTGAGTTGTCTGCATTGGACAGTTATGGAGGCTTGACGGAGCAGTAGTTCCTCAGGACTCAGGGAGCACTGTGAGGGTCATGTCCTGGTTCATGAGTGGACACAGGAGGTGAGCTGGGAAGCATTGGGAGTGCTGAACCTGGGAGGGTTGGGGTAGGTTTTTGCACGATGGGTTACTGTGAAGCTGGACCGGATCCCTCTGTGCTCAAGGACCTGGGTCTGGTCCAGGTCCTAGAGGTGAGTGTACCTTTATTCATACACATTTCTAAAGCTGTTTTTCAGAGCTAGCCTGGATGGTGCCTGGAGAGGCTCAGAATCAATGGGTGCTGGAGGGTGTGAGATCAATAAAGACCACCTTTTGGACACCAATTGGGGGAAGACTTGGGGTGTGTGAAACCCCCAGATGCTCTGAGTGAAGGCTTCAGGTTCAACTCAGGTGAGGGTCTGGGATCCCTGGTTGTTAGCTGCCAGCCCAGGTAGCTGGGGCAGCTCATGCAAGTGTGGCACTCTGTGGGGCACCCCATGTGTCTGGGGGCTCATCTAGCTCTTTCTGGTGAGTCCTGAGTAGGAGGTGGGACAAAGTGGGGACAGCTACCTGTTAATGAACCCACATGACACTCTGAGCTACAGCACGTACTAGCCTGTTGTCCTGTGTAATTCTTCCCTCAGTGAAGGGCCATCATCTGTTTGAACATGGGAAAGGCCATGTTTGCATCACATGAACAGACTTGCCCCTAGGAAGGGTGCCGGCAGAGAGCACACACCCAGGCCTCTGGCCTGCCCTGCCTCCCTTCTGCCCTGCCACCCTGTGCGTGAAGCAGGGAAGTGTTCCCACCCATCCACAGAGAAGGGAGTTGAGAACCAGAGGACACTGAATGTACTGAAATGACCCAGGATTGGAGAGGCCCTCAGCGGGCTGAGTTTCCTCTCTTCTTAGGCCCCACAAGCAGAAATTCTTGCTGTTGCAGAATATTTGCGAACACTGTAAAGATGTGTCTCTGCTGAGGCGCCTTCTGATAGGTTTAATAAAGAGCTGAATGGTCAATAGCTAGGCAGGAAGATGTTAGGCGGGATTTCCGGAAGAGGAGAGTAAGTCTAGGTGTGCAGGAGACACCAGGGAGATGCTGAAGAGGTAGGACATGTGGTACAGAGTAGAGGTAATGGAGCCATGCAGCAGAATGTAGATTAATAAAAGCAATAAAAGCAAAAAATAAAATTAATAGAAAGGTTAATTTAAGTTAGAAGAGCTCATGAAATAAGCCTAAGCTAATGGCTAAGATTTCATAATTAATAAGTCTCCATTGTCGTTATTTGTGGGCTGGTGGTCCCTATGAGAAAGTCCCAGTACATTCTGCCCACATGCTTTCCAGGGACCAGAATGATAAACCTTGCTTGGGGACAGGTGACCTGAGAGGACAGCCAGCCAGTACTGGCATGCAGGTGTGTGATGAATGGAAGTTTGATCTGGTTTTCCCATGTGTTCAGCTTGCTCCAGATGCCTGGCCTTGTACTGTGCTTTTGTGTCCATATAATTGGACTATGCTACCGAAAGCCAGAAGGGTACTTTCTAGCGAACCCTAGACATGTTCAGCATGTGGTAAAATATGCTTAAGATTATTTCACAGAGCAGTAGAGAAAAAAGATCTGTGTATCCAAGACTTGTTGTTTCTAGAAGCTTCTTTGCCTTATTAAAATCGAAAGCATGTGCAGCTCACTTGCTCCTGAAAGTCCCCAATGTTAGCATCTCCACTGGGCTTCACAGTAGGCACAGTGAAGCGTTTCCTCACTTGTGAGGAAGAGCATGATGATACAGAGAGCATGCTCCCACACCAAACACGGATATCCTATTGAAATGTGAAGATGCAGCTGGGCCGTGGCGGTGCACACCTTTAATCCCATCACTTGGGAGGCAGGAGCAGGCGGATCTCTGAGTTTGAGGTCAGCTTGGTCTTCAGAGTGAGTTCCAGGGCAGTCAGGGCTACCTTACCTCAAAAAACCAAACATGAAAAAGGAATGTGCAGATAAATGTGATTGTAAAATCCCCAGCTGCACTGACAGATACCAGAGCAACTCACTGGGTACATGCATTGGCGTATGTGCCTGTATGTGCATGGCGTATGTATGTATGTATGTGGTGTGTGTGTGCACAGGTGTCTGTGCATGTAGAGGCCAGAGATGGACATTGGGTATCTGCATCTGTCTCTCTCCATCTTTATTTTTTAGTTTTTATATTTCTTAAGTTTATATATATATATTGATTAAATATATACATTCTCTGAGAATTTCACATTTATTTTGATTGTATTCATCCCCCCGCAACTCCTTCCAGACCTTGCCCATTCCATACCCACTCAACTTTGTGTCCTCACTGAAAACAAACAAAAACCATAGAGTCCAACTTGCGCTGTCAATAAAGTCCTGGCTGTGTGGCCCTGTTGACATCAGTTATCAATGGCTCCTCAGCTGGGGGTGGGACTTTGTGCCTACCTTCCCATCTATGCTGGCATTTGCCTGGCTTCACTTTGTTCCCTGTTCATACCATCACAATGGTGGTGAGTTTACATGTCCAGCTGCCCTTCTGTGTCTGGAAAACTCCATTTTGACGTCAGTCATCACCTCCGGCGGCTCTTACAACCTCTCTGCCTCCTCTTCCTGAGCTGTAGGAGGAGGGGCTGTGATGTGCCCCTCTTTTATGACTGAACACCTCGCAGTCTCTCTCCATCCTATTTTGCGTGGCAGGGTCTTCCACCGACTCAGGAGCCTGGCTTTTATTGAGTGCTGGGGATCTGAACTCACATGCTCACACTAATGCAGCAAGCACTCTATTTACCCCCCAGCCCATGTAATGTAGGTTTCATTAATGCAGAGCCCCATGCATGCGTTCACACACCATCTCCAGCTGCTTTCTCACGGTGGCAGCAGGACTGAACAGTAGGCACAGGCCATGTCTGATGATTAGTGTGACAGCAGATGGATGGGGCCACAGGGTGCCCTCCTGGCTAGTTAGGCCTTCTTTCCTACTGTGTCTGTGGGCGTTTCTGGAAAGGTGAGCATTTCAGTGGGCAGACTTAAAGGGGCATCCTACCATTCTGAAAGGCCGAGAGGGAACAAAAAGCCATGGCAAGGCTGGCTGGTGTCTGCCTAACTGGACACACAGTCAGCCCAGCACTTGTAGCTCCTAGGACTTCAGTCTTGGTCTGGAATTTACATACTGGCTCTTTGCTTCTTAGGCCTACAGAGGGGGATCATGGGACCTCTCGTCATCCAGGTGGAGACCAAGTCTGTCGTGTGTACATGCATCCTGTAACATGTAAAGCTCTTCACGGAAATCCTCCCTTCACTCCACACCCAGCATGCCGCTGTGGTTGCTCTCAGCCCAGGAAGCAGCTGGTGGTGAGGAGGGTGGCAGGAAAAAACTCTCAGCGCAGTAGAAAACGAACACCGAGTACCCAGTAGAGCTGAGCCCCTGCGGAGACGCTGCACCGGGGCTTATCCGGCTAGGTTTTTCCACATGCACATGCTGGTGATTAAGGAAGGAAGTGTTTGAAGAGGAGGCGGTTTCCATAAACAGTTGCCTTGATGAGCTGGAGTCATCGCAAGCCGGGGACAGTGCCCTGGAACCCTCTTTAATCTGTCTTGTGATCTCATTTCCACATGGACCAAAGACTGTGTTCATGTGACCTTTGAGAGAACTGGGCTTGGAGCCCGAAGATATCGGTTTCCATGCAGGAAACGGAACAGCCTTGAGGCTGTAGATGGCGTCTACTGTCCATTCTGTGCTGTAGACTCTTCAGAGTGCAGAGCTCTGATGGAGAGCAGAGCTCTGATGCCCTCCTGCTTCTAGAAGTGGGCACTGTGGTTCCTTGGGACCAAACCTTCCGACTGCCCCATGAAAACATGGCGGAATTACAGTAAGGAATTTCCAGACATAAAATTCCCCTGCCGTGATGTCACATAGAGCCCCTGCAGAAGCACTGATCCACTATCATCAGCTGAGTGAGTGGCTGTGGCTAACATTTGGTACTCACAGCTAAAGATTTTTCTGGAAACAGCACCCCCCCATGGGGGGGTGGGGGAGCTGGGTGGAGGAGAGATTGACCCACAGACAGTTTGCTTGTACTAGTGACACACAGTGTCTCGGGATCTGCTTGTGTTTAGCAGAGCATCCATGGCAAATAAAGACTTATTTGTGAATCACCCATGGCAGATGCCTTCAGCTGTGCAGTTTGTAAACATCATCAGCTCCCAGCGCTTCTCTGGCCTCCAGGGCAGCTGTGCTGAGTGGTGTGGCTTTCAGTGTTGCTAATCTCGTAGTCCAGAGGCCCTGGGTATCTGGAATGCAGAAGGCTTTGGTGATTGTGAAGTGACTCAGTCCAGCAAGGCTCTGCTCCTTATGACTTATTGACCAGGAGGGTCAGCAAGTCCACCCCAACCTTTCTACAGGGTGGAGCATGTGCAGATCAAGAGCACACTGCCGCAGGATTGAGAGAAACTTTTAAAACAAGACACAGACTTGAGCAGAGAAATCTCCACAGTAAGACTTAAGAGAGGCGATGAGACCATGTCTTTGCTCTCACTGTGGCCTGGTGGAGCTAGTAATTCCCACCCTTCAGTGTTATCTGCAGAATGAACGTGTAGCATGCTACTACTTTGAATACTGTGATGGTGGGAAAGCTGGCCCATTCACCCGGTCCCTAAGGCATGCGCCCTGGGCTGGCTTCTGAAGCCTTCTCTAGCTGCTTGGTTTCCTTAGATAGGTAACCCTTGAGCCCAGGAAAGGCAGTTACCCGGCATACCATGGGCTACATTCTCTTCTTTGGGGGAGTTGATTTAAGGGGTGGAGCTGAGCATGATTGAGACTATGGGAGGAATAAGGTGAGCCCACAGAGGTATTGGAGACTCATGCTGCTTCCACATGAGCTACACCAGGCTGGATGACTGGTTAAGACCCTCCAGGGCCTGAACACATGCCACTAGCCTTTCAGTTCTCTTTTGAGCTGGTGTCTAATGACTTGGAAGTCCCCCAGTTGGGGAGCTCTTAGCAGTGTTTGTAGGCATGGATTGCAACGTGCTAGAATGCTGCTTGGTTTTCAGGCACGACGTGCATCATGGCACAGCCACTTGCTGCCTTGTTACAGAGGAGCCTGTTCTTCAGGTGTGTGGGGGGCCCTGCCACAGACCAGTGAGTTACAGAGCCAGAGTTTAACCAGCCCAGGGAGTGCTCCAGCTTGTTTGATGACTTACCTGCAGTGGGGGCCCTGGGTCCCAACCTCAGAAGACTTCCTTGGCACCGGCCACACCGTGGACACCATGCCATTCCATGGGAAGTGGTGGTGCCAGGTGATATATGTCGGTAGAAGGGCTGAGCTGACTCTCGGAGGTACGGGCATGAGATTTGACAGGCTCCTCCAATCCCAGCCTATAATGGTGAGAGCCCTCTGTGCTCAGCCAGAGAACAGCTCAAGTGGCCAGGGTAGTACTCCTTGAAAAGAGTGGGAATCAAGAGTTGCCTTATTACATATGATTCCAGGACGCTTTCCAATGGGGCCTGGTGGAGAAGTCCTTCCTCTCACTTGTAGTGGAGACAGTGTCCCAACTGCCAGAGATTCCCAACTTCTCTATGGGTGTAGGGGGCAAGAGTGAGGAGGACATTGATTGTCTGGTATGTGTACTATGTGTGTTGTGTGTTGTACAGTATGTAGGGCATGTGTAGCGTGTGGCGTAGCATGTGGTATATGGTTACATACATGTGTGCAGGTGGTGTGTTTCTGATGCATATTATTTATGTTTTGTGTGTGTAGCATGAGGTGTGTATATGTAGGTTTGTGGTATGGGCATTATATGCACACATGTGTGGTTTATTTGTGGCATATATAATTTGTGTGTGTGTGTGTATAGTGTTTGTGTGGGTTTGTGGTTGACTGTGTGTGGACTGTGCATGATTTGTACGTGGTGCTGGTATAGTTGGTGTGGTGTGTAGCATGTGCTGTGAATGTGTGAGTTTGTGCTGTCCTGTCCTGAGTGTGGTATGTATGTATGTAGGGACTCCATTCCATGGAAACCCTGCAGCCTGGCGACAGTTTGATGTGCTGAGCAGGCACGGATGCTTGGCTCCCAACTGTGGCATTCTCCATGGAGGGTTACCGCTCAGTGTAATACAAAGATAAGCTGCAATCTGCTTGTCCAGGGAGAAGTCTGGCTGGTTCCTAGTCTAGGTGTTCTAGGTTCTGCCTCCTCACGTGATGCTGACACACTTGGCCTTTCCCAGATCAGCCAGTTTGCCCTCCTTAGCTTCTGTCCACACAGATTCTCCTTATTCTTGTAAACATTCACATACATGCCACTCAATCAGCAGTTCAGATGTTGGCAAAGCCTAATATCTCTTATTGCTCAGGCCCCATACTCCCCATACTCCCATTACCTGGTCCTTCAGGGAGTCTGCTTGTTTGACCTGAGGAGGTCTCCTCGTTCTCCAGCTTTCTAATGACTCCCCCTCAGATTCCCCTGCTCTGAATTTACACCTCTGTTCATAGAAAACATAGTGTGAAATGCAGGTGCATCTCGGTCCAAGCTGCTCAGGGGAGGGTGAGAACCGCACCAGATTCTCTGCTCCATCCTCTGGCTCTGACCTGCCACCGCCCTTGGGAATTTGGATGCCACAGCAACCAGGACTCCAGTGAGGTCACCACCACCTCCTCTGACCTCATCAGGCCCTGGTCTCCTCCTCCCCTCTCTCCTGTCAGTCTCCAGGCCTCATGAGCCCACTGCCTCAGTATCCCGAGACCGGTCCATCCTTTCAGATCGGCAGCTGTTGCCAGGGCTCAAATCCCTTCTTGTGGATTTCATGGACTGACTTACAAAGAACTCCCAAGGACAGGCTGAATGCCCTTGACCGTGAGACAAACTGTAATCATTTAAAGTTCAGGGAAGCTCCTCAGACATCTCCTTCTGTGCAGACCTGTAACTGAAGCGTCAGAATTTGTGTTGTGGTGAAGCAGGAAAGAAACTCCAAGGGGACAGTGGCTGTGAGTAGAGGTGAGGTAGCCCAGGTCACCTCTGTACTGAGGGTCACGGTTCTTGATTTGCTCCATCTCCTCCCACCGGGGACTGCACTGAGTGCTGTGTGCACGCATGGACGTGTCTATCTCATGGGATATAGACCGGGCATATTTTAAAGATATAACACTACAGCGGAGGTGACTCACCCAGCTGGCTTTTCATGTTGATTGATTTGCTGTGGCGGGAAAGCACATGTATGGAGATGGCATGTGTTGGAGGCAGGCTGAGGGCAGGCGTGGTGGGAAGACCTGGGGATGGATGAACAGGGAGAATTGGCTGTGTAACTGGAGTCACATGGGTTGAGGGTCCTGATGGGATGATAATCTTGGTTAACACACAGGCCTGGTTCCTCCTTCCTCTGTAGACACTCAGGGCAACGTGCCTCTGTGGGCCACCTTCTATCCTGGACATGTAGTTCTGCTATGGTCCTGTCACAGAGATGGTTGGAGTTTCGGTCAACCTCCAGTGTTTGAACAGTATGGGGTTTGCAGAGTGGGATCTTTTGGAAGTGGGGCTGCTAGGAGATGGCCTATTTACAAAATACATCTTGTGAACTGGACGTGAGCTTGGTAGAAATTACTCCTTCTACTACCCTTCTGGTTTTCCCAGATATAGTTCTAACCTGGAAAGCATCAACATAGTTCTTGAATAAAGCTTTCTTGGGGGCGGGGCACAAACAGAAAACTCTGATGTAGAAATTGAAATTTCACACTCCAAAGGGCCAGGATGGCTGCAGAGGTCAGCAGGCAGCCTGCTCCTCCACCCCCTAGTGAGTCAGAGGCAACGTCGCCCCTGTGTGCGTCAGAGGCTCATAGGCTAGGAAGGTGTGTCTGACATCTGTGTCTCTTGAACCCCTTGAACACATTCAAGTCTTTCAGCCGGGGGGCATGTCCCACTCATCTGGTGAATGCATCATTGGCCCAGCGCAATTTGCTTTCTAAACAGATGTCCCAGGAGCAGGGCTGTGGGAAACACAGCTAACAGTGCCTAGAAGTTGCTGGAAGACTCTTTACGAGGCTTTTGACTGGGGGTTGGGGAAGTTCACAGAATTCACTTTAATTGAAACACACCTAATTTGGGCACTCGAGTTAGGTATCCAAAATGAGTTCAGTCCTCATCCAGAAAAAGAGTTTGTTTGTGATCTGCTTGCGAGGGAGGGTTTCTCAGTCTGCTTTTCTAAAATGGCCAAGTAGAAAGGCATTGTGCCTGATCAGGTCCACAGGCCCCACTGTGGACTCAGAACCTCACCCACACGTGTGGATCCACTGCCACGTTCTGTCTTAATTCCCTTGCTGATTCCTACATGGGGATTTGTGTCTTGCTTGGAGTAGTGTAAATGCAGCCATGGCGTGTAGGTGGTCAAGCCCTGAAGAAGCATGGACATCAGGCTGCCTGCCAATGGACTCACTTCTTAGGTCATTCATGCTCTATGTGTGTAAACAACCTTCCCTCCCTCAGACAAGCCACAAGGATCTCAGAGGACTATTTAAGTTGCTATAGATTGCTGTTTCCTTTAGGAGTTTTCCCCACTAGCCTTGCTTCCCCGGAAAGCACGGCTGTGAGTCACCCCTCTTGGAGCTCTGTTACTGTTACTGTCCATACGGATGTAACCAAAGAAGGGTGACCTGAATGCTGCCCTTAGTAAGAGCTGTACCTGTTTAGATCCTTCTAGAAGAAAAGAGCCACCACGTTGTGGCATGCTCCCTTGACGGCTGGGTAGGCAGACCTGTGGAAGCCCAGGGACTGCTTGAGGACCCCTAGGCCAAGGGACAAGAGATGACTACGTCAAGCTTAAGCCCAGCTTGTGCCGGATGTGAGATGGGGCTAGGGGAGTGGATGGGGCTAATGGGGTTGTGATAGCTGATTACTCAGTGCGGATGCTGATGAGGGAAAGCACAGCCTCACTGCATGACAGTCCTGTCGTAGGCCTGTACCCCCACCCTGACACTGATGGAGACTGTCTCTGTGTGGCCACTCTCTCCCATTCACTGCCGTATGACTCATTATGGTGATATTTTATTTGTATTAAAATGTTATTTGTATGTTAATAAATAAAGTTGCCTGGGGGTCAGAGCTATTAGCAAGCCATAGGAAAGCAGGGCAGTGGTGGCGTACGCTTGTAATCCCAGCACTTGGTAGGCAGAGCTGGGTAAGTCTCTGTGTGTTCAGGGATACAGACATTATTGGATACACATGCCTTTAATCTCAATACCAATCATGGAAAACCTGGAGGCCTATACAGACAGGCCGTGAGGAGGCAGTCATGTGGTTGGGTTTATAACCAATGAGAAGGCAGGACAGGAACTCTATATAAAGACTTTAACACAGGGGTAGCTCTGGTTCGGAGAGGTAGGACCACTGCAGGAGGAAGGGTAAGGTTTTAGCTCTTAGCTCTGACCTCTTGGCTTTCTTCTTTGCATTGGTTCTGTGTTTCTTATTTAATAAGAAGGTTGGTTACAACTACAACTCATGCTGTTCATATTTAAAAGGATGTTGCCTAAGTTCCTGCCACTATGGAGATAAGACATAGACACAAGACCCCAAGAATGACAGCAGCCACGGAACACCTGTACCAAGAGACTGGCCATCACAGGGGCAAGGAGTTTGGGACCAAGATTGGAAGCTTACAGGGCAGTAAAGACAGCTAGCTCATCACACAGGTCCCGGGTGCAGAGGGCAGCCGAAGGGGACTCGGGGTGCTGGAGGGTCACAATGCCGTTTGAGGGCCACATGTCACCAGCAGCTTAGAGGCCTACAAAGGACCCTAGAGGGCTATGTGCAGGGACCGCCAGAAGGTTCCTGGATAGTAAGAACAAGAATTAGGACAAGAAGATGGAATTGCCTGGAGCTGAGTAACATGGGTGGTCAGATCTGGAGACTGGTTGACAGAGTCTCTTTCTACCCAGTTGGAGGCCCCAGGGCCCTCCACAAAACCAAGTGGAGACCAGGAATAGGTGTTTTGAAGAGGGGAGTGTTCACATCTTACCATCTTCCTGGTGACAGCTGAGGAACAGAGACATCCTCGAGGCTGGGGGGGTGGCGTGGAAGGTGAGGCAAGGGTGACTCTGGAAAGGTGTGTGGGCTTGGTCACAGCAGAAGTCAAAGGAGACTGGGATGGAAACATGTTCCTGCTGGAAAACTCGTACCTCTGGAGGCTGAGTTGCTGGAGAGCAGCTTACCCCTGCTCAGAGTCTGGAGGTGCTCGTGGGCCGGGGAAGATGGGGGACATGCTGTCAGCAAACTATACTTTCGCTTGTCCAGAGCCTTTTAGATGGACCAACACATGTATGTGAGGAGGGTCCTCATCTCAGAACTCAGCCTGCTTGCCACATGAATCCCGTGGGTCCCTGAGCGTCTTCTATAGTTTTGGCTCTGGGTGGCACAGTATCTCTAGAGACCCTTTAATGTCTGGCCTCACCCTGCCACACGGGGGGTCTAACGAAAGCAAGCCACCAGGCCAGGGCCTTACTTATCTCTCACAGTGTTTCCAAATGTGAGGAAGATGGCTAACAGAAAATAAATGAAAAGGCCACCCTACAGGGCCTTGTGTGCAGTTTGCAACCCTCAAGCTCCTCTTTCATGAATAGAACCACACAGGTGTTCTCTGACCTGTGAGGTGGTGGCGGGCCTGCTGTCATCCGAGGCACAGCCAAGGCGAGGCTCTACCAGGATTAGCCAGGGTGTGAGCGGCACGAGAGGGCAGGCTGGCTCAGAACCAAGTTGGTGCTGGGGTTACTTTTTGGTGATGGTACAGGTCTACATGGCCTGCGGGAAATGGGTGCAGAGGTCCCACAGTCTTCCAGCAAAGACTTTGGGAGCCGCTCCAAGCCATGTGTCCTGACAATTGTCATTTGCACATCCAACAGTTGCGTGTGGATGTAAATGGATATGACTCCGGCCAGTGCTTGACTGAGAGGCTGAATGAGCTGCAGCTGGTGCTGGCACAGCTGCCTTTGAAAGGCCTCCGCCTTCAGAGGGCTGACCTCCCACAGAAGAGGAGCAGCCGTGAAACTTGGGGTGACAGCATTACTCTAGGGGGCGACGGGGATGGTGCTTTTTCCTGCAGTGGCTTGTGTGTGGTAGGTACTGCCGTGTGTCACATCTGCTGAGCCAAGGCTGGCTCGTTAGGAGTTCCCAGATCTACCAGGTGACACTCGACACATGTGGGGTCCGTGTCTTGGTTCTGTTTCTTGGTAGAACTCTCTACTGCCGGGGGTGGGAGGGGGCAGGGATTGGGATGTGTCATTTGGTGGGTACCAGGATGGAGTTAGGAGCACCTGTGCTCGGTGTTGCCTCCGCCTTGGGTGGACACATGTACACCTGAGAAACGGAGATTCCCATCAAAAGGCCCAGGAGTCATCAGGAGAGACGGAGGCATGGATCCATCAGCACCTGCCTCTGAGGGATGCCCTTGGGTGGTAGAGCATGCCACCCAGCAGAGCTAGCAGGCTGATTGCCACATCTGGTACGTATCCATGTGAGACACAGAACCCTGCGTCTCAAAGCTGAGGAAAACATCCAGCCATGCACATTACAGACAGCCCACAGACAATTGGCTTTGGTGGGTTGAGGAGCTCAGTAGACCAAGTGCTGTCTTACAGAGGGGCCAGGAAAACTGGGGGTGGGGGGCAAGATGCGTGGCCCAGCTGCGTATGCAGGAAAAGTTACAGTCTCGACCCCAGAAGCAGGAAAAGTTCTTGGCTCTTAGGAGAGAAATCATGAGTGTGCCAGGAGCCTCGCCGTTCTCCCCTCTGAGGTTCAGATTCCCACACTTGATCTTACTTGAGGTAGACTTTCTTATTCTTTAGTTGATGAGATGCCATGGGCCAGAGGCCACTGAGAATAAAAATGGCCAGGAGACTCGCCCCAGTGACACCTCCCAGCTCAGGTCTGTATGCTCACGTTCACAGCATTTCAATTGTTTTTATTTGGTTGTCTATTTTGGAGACAGTGTCTTGCTATGCAGCCTAGGCTAGTCTTGAACTCACTATGTAGCCTAAGGTGACCTCAAACTCTGGGTAAATCCTCCTGTCCTAGCCTATAGACTGTTCAAGACCTAGGCATGAGCTGTGACTCATGTCTCTGTTCTGTTTACAGTGAGATTTCTTGGTCCACCTCCACCTCAAGGCATTTGTCTGTGAAGGGTCATCTTAGCCAACATTTACAAGGGACCAGAAAATTTTTCTTGTCAGATGTTGAAAACCTTTGTGAAATGGGAGAGAACATTCAGCACATTTTAATTTTTTTTTGTCATGGGCTTGGTGGGAGGAGAAGAAAATCCTAAAGAATTAAAAATATCTGGGATTTTCATGGAAGAAATGGAAACTTTGGTACACCTAACTGGTGCCTGCTTTCCCTGGCTACTGTGTAGCACTTTGGAAATGTTCCTCCTCTGTTCTAGCTCCCTCAGGACTCCTGATTGTGAAACTTTCAGTGAGTTTCTTTGAAAATTATGACAGAGAAGTAAATTTAAAGTCTAAAATGTTAAATGTCATGACAGTGGGGACAGGGGACAGGGGCGCACACATAGAAGTCAGAGGACACATTGTGGGAGTCAGTTTCTCCTTTCACCACGTGGGTGTAACAAGTCTTTTTCTGTCCCGCCAACCAGCTCCCAAATAATGACATGGAGACTTCTTGTTAGTTACGAAAGCCCAGCCTTAGCTTAGGAGTGTCCCACTAGCTCTTATAACTTAAGTTAACCTGCTTTTATTAATCTATGTTTTACCATGTGGCTTTTTACCTCTCTTTCCTCTTGCACCCCCTGTTTCCTCTCTGTGTCTCCTGGCATCTCCTCTGTGCCTTGATTATCTCCTCCTACTTCCTCTCTCTGCCTGGAAGTCCCGCCTATACCTCCTGCCTAGCTATTGGCTGTTCAGCTCTTTATTAAACCAATCACAGCAATACATCTCCACACAGTGTACAGATATCCCACAATATATGGGACCTGGGCTCAAATTCATATTGTTAGGCTTGGTGACAAGCCCCCTTGCCCACTAAGCTATCTTGCCATGCCTAAACTTAAATACTTAAAAAATATTTTATTTATTTTATGCCTGCATGTATGTTTATGTACCACATGCATGCAATGCCTGTGAAGGCCAGACAAGGGAATTAGATCCCTTGAGACAGGAGTTACAGACATTTGTGAGCCTCCATGTGATGTGCTGAGAACTGAATCCAGGTCCTCCGAAAGAACAGCCAGTGCTCTTAGCTGCTGAGCAATCTCACCAAGCTGAACATAAATATTTCAAATGAGAGAGTTGAATGAATGCTTTATGTAATGACTCCATATTTCCAGAAACTTCTATCAACCCATCATATACACATGTTCCCTTATATTTTATTTCTGGCATGGTAAAGCCTGGGCTATTTCTGTCTACTCATGGTCAGATCTCATCTGTGAGACTAAGAAAGGAAGGAAAAGAGTATGTATTGTCCTACAAAATCTCCAGGTCTCTCAGTGATGCCCAGGATGCTTTGACTTCTCTGTTGAGCTTTACCAAATAGCTCTACCCTTAGAGAGAACTGTCCTGAGACAGGTGTTGAGGAAGATCACAGCTGGATCCATGGGGTCATCTTCTAATGCTACCATCCCAGACAAAATTTCCAAAGAGCCAAGAAGCAGGGCTTCTTCTAATGTTTCCTCAATATCAACATACCACATCACGCTAAGCACCAAGCAGAAAGATGAATAGTTTCTTATACACATAGCCATGTAAGGAAGGTGTGTTAGTTTGAACATAATTGTGCCCATAACCTGATAGGGAGTGGTACAATTAGGACATGTGGCTTTGTTGGAGTGGGTATGGCCTTGTTAGAGGAAGTGTGTCAATGTAGGGGTTCGCTTTGAGGTTTCCTATGTTCTGGATGCCAACCAGTGTCTCAGTTGACTTCCTGTTATTCTCAGCTACTTCTCCAGCACCATGTCTGCCTGCACATTGTCATGCTCCCTGCCATGATGATAATGAACTGAACTTCTGAACTGTAAGTGAGCCAACCCAATGAAATGTTTTCCTTATAAGAGTTGTTGTGGTCATGGTGTCTCTCCACAGCAATAAAAACCCTACCGAAGACAAAAGATCTCAGAAAACAAGGACACATGGAATACCTCAGTATTAATGAATTCACCTCAAATCCTTCTCCTTCAATTCCTACGCAATACTGAGGTCCACTTGGAAAAAAAAATCGAACAGACATGTTGAAGATATCAACCAGTAGGAGACAACTTTGGGGGAAGCTTTCAAGTAAATATCTTCAGATGTTCATGAGTTATGCACTGGTGGGGAGTCAGACTTTCCAGGGCTGCAGTCTCGACGACTGCTGCCTGCACACATGTGATAAAGATTTTGTTTTGTCATTTTGGTTTATCCTGTGAAGATGGGATTTGTAAATGTGGCTTATGATTTTAGAAAAAAATGGGATTTAAAGATTTATAAATAAAAAGTCAGTTTCACAAAAATATGAATGTAATTTGTTTTTTATTTAATAATTCTCATTACAGAAAGAAAAGAGCTCATAGTTATTAAGTTTATAGTAATCTAAAGAGTCTCAAATAATTATTTATTGAGGAAAAGAGTAACACATAACTCTGGTATTAAAATCTGGGCCTTTTATGAACTCACTGTAGATGTTAGGGGCTGCCAGTTTCTTCATCTATAAAATATTCTTCAGAATCCTGTCTCTAGGTGTTAGCTTTTCAAAATCCAACTAAATATCTTACAACTTATTTCAACTGTGGCTCACATTCAGGGTTCTTCAGTGTCCTACAGTCTTAGAGCTAGAAAGTAAAGAAGTATGTATGGGGCGAGGCGGGGGCAGAGAATGGTCCTCAAGCCTGGACGATGACCATAGCCAGCAGGTGCAGATTGACCATGAGCATAGGTGGCTTTTGTCAGGACTCTGGTACCATCTTGTGTAGTTGATTATTTTTATTACTCTTGGCTCTTTGGGGGCCTGCCACCCAGCTCCCAAATAAATACTTGGAGACTTTATTCTTACTTATAAATGCCTGGCCCTAGCTTGGCTTATTTCTAGCCAGCTTTTCTTAACTTAAATCATCCCATCTGCCTTTTGCCTATAGGCTTTTACCTTTCTCTATTCTGTATTTCTTTCTTTACTTCTTACTCTGTGGCTGGTTGTGATAGCTAGGAGGATACCCCTGGTGTCCTCCTCCTTTTTTTCTCCCTCCTCCTTCTCATCTCTCTTCTCTACCTATTCATTCTCTTTGCCTGCCATCCCTGCCTCTCTCCTTCCTAGTTATTGGTTGTTCAGCTTTTTATTAGGCCAATCAGGTGTTTTAGGCAGGCAAAGTAACAGAGCTTCACAGAGTTAAACAAATGTAACCTAAAAGAATGCAACACAAATGTAACACATCTTAAGCTAATATTCCACAATAGTCTTCAGTCAAAGGTGCTCACTCTGGTTGTCTTTCTTTACCCCTAGATCTATGATTTCACGAGGGGCTGCAAAATAATCATGTTCTTTCTCTATCATTCCTTAATTCAGTTAGTTGTACTAAATCCACAAAGGAAATTGCCCCCTAGTTATTCTCATGAAGAATTTGTATAGGAATTGATATTCCCAAGAGGGAAAAAATCTATAGCTCATGCTTTGATATGATTTTTATTATTTTTAGAATAATGTTATACTTGCTTAGTGGAAGATCTAGGGTAAATTTATGTAAAACTGAGACTATCTGTTCTCTGAAGGTTAGATGCAATTTCCTCCGTAAAACTACTGGGGCCTAGTGCCTTAAAAGGAGCCTTTATGCTGGGGGTGGGTGGGGGGTAGTGGGGTAATGGTGCATGCCTTTAATCCCAGCACTTGGGAGGTAGAGGCAGGTGGATCTCTGAATTTGAGACCAGCCTGGTCTACAAAGTGGGTTCCAGGACATCCAGAGCTACACAAAAGAAACCCTGTCTGGGGGGTGGGTGGGAGGTGAAGGGAAGAAAAAAATAAACAAACAAAAGGAATACTTTACCTCTTCTGTTCCCTATTTCTTTTTTGCTTGACCAGGATTTTTGGTTCTAATGGGTCATTTTGGCTTATTGTACTTTTTTTTTTTAAAGAAAAGTACTAATGGATGTAGGTTTTCCAATACATAAATATAAATGCGAATGTAGACATTCATGGCACAATACTTCTGTGTTTTGTTTCTCAGCAAGAAGAACACAATTAAGCCATTTGAAGGAAAATGGAAACTACCATATGAGCCAGACCCAGAGAGACAAATGCAATGCCCCACGTTCTCCCCTAGGCGGGATATAAATATGTACATGTACAGACACTGTGGCATCTTGAATGAGAAGGCACCCCATAGGCTCACATATTTGAATGCTTAGTCACCAGTTGGTAGGCAGGATTAGGAGTGTCACTGGGGGTGAGCTTTGTGGTTTCAATGAGTTAACTCTCTCTCTGCCTCCTGCTTACAGATCAAGATGTGAGCTCTCAGTTGCTGCTCCAGCTGCCTGCCAGCATGCCTTCTCTCCACCATCTTAAATTCTGACCCTCTGCAGCTGTAAGCTCAACTAAACACTCTCTTCTATCAATTTCCTTGGTTACACACACACACACACACACACACACACACACACACACACACACACACACACACACCATGAATATAGAAGGAGAAGAACTATTTGGGATAGGAAAGGGGATCTGTGAGGGACAGAAGAGGGATATGGCCAGTGAATATTGTTGAAGAACTTCATACATTTGGAAAAAAAGGTGTCATTATGAATACTCCACTTCATACAGTGACATATACTAATATTTAAATAACATTTAGTGAGTTGTCTATTAGATTGACTTTTAAGAAGAATTACCTTTTATACTTACCCATAAGCCCCACCACTATTTCCCCCTTCCTGGTGACTTCCTTCTTGGATCATCTTTACTCTGTTTCTTTGGTCTGTAACCAAAGAAAGTTGGTTCTTTTTAGAAACGTGCTTCTTTTTAGAAATGTTGAAGTTGTACCTCGACTCTGCTCATTTTCATCTTCCTGATCTCTAAGGATGGGCAGTTGTATGTCTGCATGCATGTATGCATACCCTCTGTGTTTTTGGGTTTTGCAACTATGGGTTCTAGCCAACATAGTTTGAAGATATTTGAAAAAAATTATGTCTGTCCTGGATATGCACAGACATTCCCTTGACATCACTCCCTGAGCAGCAGGGTGTAACATCTGTCTACATACTTGCCTGGTCATAGGGGTTATGAGTCATTTACAGATGTGCCAAAGAATGCAGGAAGGTGTGTGTAGGTCATATGCAAATATTGTGCCATGAGCATCTCAGATATATATGCACAGAGGGTCTGGAGTCAACAGCCCATTAACAACTCACCTGCCTACTGCACACAAACTCTCTCTCTCTCTCTCTCTCTCTCTCTCTCTCTCTCTCTCTCTCTCTCTCCCCTCTCTCCTCTCCACCCTTTCTCTGTTTCACACACACACTCACATACATACATACAACATAACACACACACACACACACACACACACACACACACACACACACACACACAAACACACACAGCACACCAAAGCCCTCCTTCCTGCAGTTGGTCATGAGGCCACAGCTGATGTCTTTCTTTTCCCCCCTCTCTGCTCTGTGCTCCTCATCTTGTACTAAGACCCCAGCAGATGCTCCTCTGAAGTGGAGAGGTGTGGATCCACTTGTGGAATGTTCGAGACTTTTCTTTAACGACTATACTTTTTTCTCCTGGATTTTTCAGCCAGGGTGCAAGTACTTGGAAGCATGTGATGAATCCTGGTATTCAGATGTGGTTCCTCACCCAGCTGGAGGATCTGGCTGCTCCCCAGTGAAGTTTGGCTGGTGCCCATGGTGGACACACAGATGAAAAAGATGGAGTCTCCAGACTTTAAATTATCCTGTGCTGGGAAGCCTGGGTACTGAGCACTGGTGGATCCTGGAAGTAAGGTGCCAGGTGTTAAAGCTCCCTCCTGAACTGTCTCTTTTCCTTCCTTTAAATGTCATAGACACAGAGGAGACCTGGTCGCTACCCTGCTCTAGCACAGCTATTGCTTCTGGCCATGCCTTGGGCCCCGCCCCCCCCCACTGGGGTGTAAGATGAATTGCTAAATGGTCTTATTAATAAAAAACCCGGAGCCAGATACTGGGGTGAAAACTGAGAGATCAGAGGAATAGAACAAGCCAAGCCACAAGTTCTTACCACTAGAAAATCCTCAGCCCAAGAGAGAGCTACTTCCTGTATACTCAGGCCTATCTCCTTTCTGTCCTTGCCATCTTACTTCTCCCTCCACCCAGCTACATCACTTCCTGTCTGTCTGTACAGACCTCCAGACCTCTATGGTTAATTAGTGTTGGGATTAAAGGCGACAGAGATCTGCATGAATCTCTGTCTCCCGAATGCTAGGATTAAAGGCATGTGCTACCACTGCCTGACCTCTATGTTTAATACAGTGGCTGGCTTTTTCCTCTGATCCCCAGATAAGCTTTATTGGGGTGCACAAATAAAATATCACCACACTGGGGAGTTATGTGTCTTAGAAATTCTGTTGTCCGTGCTAAAGACAAGTGTCCCTCAGGGGGACTTAGTCCCTGGCTTGTGGAGGAAGATCTCACCAGCTGCCCCTTGGGGTCAGCAAACTATGAACTGTCTTTCTCTGCTTGTGAGATGTGTGAGGAGGCCACTGGCAAGCCAAGGGGGCTTGCAAAGAAGGAAACAGGACCTGAAGAGAGGTGGGCCCGAGGCCTGTCATACCTCATAGGACGACAGCGCTGTCTGCTGTGTTCCCACCATGTAGAGGGGTGAGGGGGGGAATGAGTTAGGCTCTGTAGGGTTAGCAGGACATGGATGTCTCCAGTGTGCTCCTTCCAACTGAACTGTGTGTCCGTGTGCAGCCAGTTCACAGGTGCAGCCCAGTCTACCTCAGTCTGTCTGCTTTGTAAACACTCACTTCCCCTTCAGTTTGTTTCACTGTGCACAGGCACATGCGCACACACACACACACACACACACACACACACACACACACATACACACACACACACACAGACATACGTGCACACACACACAACACACACACACACGCATATGCACACATTCACACATACACACCACACACACACACAGACATACGTGCACACACACACAACACACACACACACGCATATGCACACATTCACACATACACACCACACACACACACAGACATACGTGCACACACACACAACACACACACACACACGCATATGCACACATTCACACATACACACACCACACACACACACACACACACACACACACACACACACACACACAGACATACGTGCACACACACACAACACACACACACACGCATATGCACACATTCACACATACACACCACACACACACACACACACACACACACACACACACACACATGATTGAGCCATGCCTTAAGCCTTCTGAAAGTCAAAGAAGAGAAAATGAACAGACGCCTCACAGGAGGAATAGGCCTGGTATTGTTTTAATTAAAATGAAGACAAAGGAAGAAACCCAGAAAACCAGGGGTTTAAGAGAAAATCTTCATGGCAGGCGACTCCCTGACCTTCTCAATCCTCTGGCCCCCACACTGGGAAATGCTTCCCAAGAGGCCTGGAGGGGGAGCCCAAAGCTCCTGCCCTGAGAGTCAGAGTCTGATTAAGTAAAGGTGTGACAGAGATGCAAAGGGTTGGAAGGCCATGCTCTAAAGAGTGGAAGCCTGTCTCTGATTGGTGAAGTCACAGGCCCTTTCTATTTTCTTTATTATCTGCATACTTCACAACAGTCAAGTATCATCAGTATATTGCTCAGAAAAAAAAAATTACAGGTTGTTTTTTAAAATCCACTTTTCTGGCTTCATTTAACCCAGTAGGTGGATGCTTTTGTTCCTGGCCACCCAATGGCTGAAGAGCAGGGTTGGGAGGGGATAAACCTGGGGCACCAACTTCACGCTTCCTTATGTCCCAACCTGTATGTGCGGACCAGAGGGGAGAGGTTTGAAACGATTTTAAAAGCCATTGGTTGAGGTGAGAGTCAAGTGGTGTAGAGCAGAGTATGCCATTCGCTGGTGGTGAGCGCCTTGGTGATGCTCTGGGGCTGCCTTCACCGAGTTCAGAACGTTTCCACCAGTCTAAAGCAAACACGCCATCACTGTCCCATCGAATCTGCAGTGGGTCCTCCAGGCGGGTGTTTTGAATGTTTGTTCTCTAGGCGGTGGTGCTGTGTTGAGAGACTGTGGACTCTGGGATGCCAGGCCTAACTGGAGGAGTTAAGTCACTGGGTGGGGGCGGGGGGCTCTGAGTGTCACACTAGGGCCTGCTGGGCTCTCCACCTCAGGGCCTCTGCTGAGTCAACAGCACCACTCACACTTGCACACTTATGGCTGATCCACTCCTCCTCACTCTGGGTTCCAGCTTCATCCTGTGGTTGTGATGAACACCATGACCAAAAGCAGCGGAGGGGAGGGAAAGGTTTATTTCAGCCTACAGGTTACGATCCCTCATTAAGGGGAGTCAAGGTGGGTTTGCTTGCTGTCACATACAGCATTATTTCTGCAAGGACCTTACTCACAGCCGAGAAAGAACTGCAGGAACCATGGAGGAAGGAAGCTTGCGGCTTACTCAAAGGCTTATCCTTAGCTAGCTTTACAGCCCAGGACCATCTGCCCAGGGAATGGTGCCACCCAGAGTGGGCTGGACACTCCCATATCGATTAATAATCAACACAATTCCTTATAGACATGCCCACAGGAAAAAAGTCTCAGCTGGGCACCTTTTCAGGTGAGTCTAGATTGTGTCAAGTTGACAGAGCACTAGGACAGCATCTCTGAAGTGACGGAACTGAAGCCCTCTGAAACCGTGAGTCCAAGTCAGTCGTTCTTCCACAGGTTCTTCTACCAGGTATTGTGGTCTCAGTGACCCAGAAGCAACTGGCATATCCATCAGCTTCTCCTTCCCCGTCTCCCACAGGTCCACCGGGCCCCACCCATTTGCATTCTGTTCACAGGCACTTCTTTGAAAAAAAAAAAAAAACTAGTATCCTTATCATTTTTAAAATAAACCATAGCTCTGTCCAGCCTCTGTGGAGGCAAATGTCCTGCTACAGCCCAAGTGTAGGATGACTTCAGGGAAACCTTTCCAGGTGCAGAGCCTGTGGGCTGGGCTCCCTGGCTGTTAGACTCCAGATTCTGGAGTCCAGAGTGCTGGTGTGCTGGCCTGGTGTTCCAGAATGGGCCTGGCTGCCTCAAGGGACACAGCACTTACCCTAGCAGAAGCCTTGGAATTCTGAGCCTTTCAGGGCTAAGTGGGGTGTCTGCCAGGCACTGAAGATGATACCTAAGAGAAACATGCATGCACTTCAGGCCACAGGGTGATTTGCTGGGCTGAAAAGTGACCAAGGTGGCAGCTTCAGTCACATCTTGAAAGGGGCTGCACACCAGCTGTTCCACTTCAGACCCGTTCCTCGGGGCTTTGAAACCCTGTCAGAGATTCGTAACTTGTGAAGGGTTTTTGAACCAATGTATGAAGTTAAAGGATAAAATTTCCTTTAAACATAAGCATCTTCAATAATTTAAAATAACGGACTGGTCAAGCCTTCAACAACCCTAGGGAAGAGGGAAGAATTCACTGTGGGAATTGAGGGAATGGGGCAGGGAGGAGGGCTGAGATGATGGGGAGGGGGCAGAGGGAGGGAGCAGAGGGAGGCTGACCAGCAGTCATGTGTGAGGCAATAAGCCTGGTGGCCTGTGGTCCGCAGAAACAGTGGACAGGGCTATGCCTCTCAAACTTCCCACACAGCAGCCTTGAAACATCTCAGCAGTTCAGATGGGGTCTCTAGCTCAGTCTTAGGGGTTGGAAACCTTCTGCAATACCCTTCCCCACCTCCAAGGCAGGCCTAGAATCTGCCCACACCAGACTTAAAGGCCATCTTCCCCTCAACACTGTGACTGACAATTCACAACATCTCTTGAGGCTGCACGTGAGGGTGCTGTTCACAGAACCCCACCCACTTGCCACTGCTGAGTCACAGATGATCTGTTGTTTTCTCTAGATTTTCCGTGTGTGTGTGTGTGTGTGTGTGTGTGTGTGTGTGTGTGTGTGTGTGTTGCGTACATGCCATGGCAGGTGTATGGAGGTCATAGGATGACTTTCAAGAATCGACTCATCATCTGGATTTATCAAAATTCGTGACTGAATCCTTTGTGCCCAGGTATTTTACTTATTTTTGATGTTAAAAGAAAAAAGCCTCCACCCCTCAAGAGGACAACAGTAGCCCATTGAAGACCTTCCCCATCACATCTGGACTAACCTTATCTGGTGAGGTTTCTTTGTACACTCACCCTTAATCTTCTGTGCTGTATTCTGAGACTTTATTTCTAAAATGGGTTTAGCATGGTGGTTCACACCTTTAACCACAGCACTCAGGAGGCATATCTCTCAGGGAGGAAAATAGTTACCAAACTTAACTTAACCAGAAGCTGTGGAATGGCTCTCGTTGGCACATGGTAGTCAGGGCCCGTGGGTCAGGAAGACTTGTTCTCTTCCATTGCAAGAGTCAGTGGATGTTTTGTTTCGAGACACATGGAAAACAGGCTGAGATGTAGCACACTTATTAGTGTGCTTGCTTAATGTGCATGAAGTCGGCACTGCACAAACCGGGTCTTTCTGACCCCACAGTCCCTTACCACCGAGTGCCACCTTGGAACTTTACAGCTCTTGGTGAAATCCAATTTGGAGTATGTTATTCTGATCACATAACCATTTTCTACAATCAAATCCTGTCTTGTACCCAAACCACATCTCTCTTTTTGGTCAATATTTTTGTTTTCTCTGAAGTTAACCATCACCCCACGGTCTATAAAGTTTGTTTATTTTTTCTGTTTGCCTGTGTTAAATTCAACCTTAGACTTTGGTAAGATCTCTAAAGCCCCCCTTCAATGTGTCAGTCACATTTTCTGCTCTAAACCCCTCTGCGACTGCATTTACCCTCTGGAACAGGGTGGAACCCTAAGGGTCACACTCCGGGGAACAAAGACTCGCCCCACCTAGGAGAGAACACAGCACATACCACAAAGCTAGAAGGATCCTTGATCTGCAAATAAAATGTAAAGGAAAGGCTGGGGCTTACAGGCCAGGGACTCATCAGCCACCCTCAGTGTAGGCCAGCCTCATAGTTAGTTGGTGATGCATAAAATGTGAATAGACTGGCCTTGAAGACATCAGATGCTGCGGCATCGATGAGACCAGATCCAGGCTGTGCTGGAGCCCACGAGCCCAAGTCCAGAGGCACATGAAGGCCAATGGGGACGGATATTTTAGAAAACTCGCAGAAGGGGAATTGCCACTTGGCTTTGCGTGGGCGTGAGAAGGGAGCCTTGGTCTTGCTCCTCTTGACATTGTTTTACCATTATATGGGCGTGGCCGGGCTTTCCATTACCTAACATCAGCGTGAAGATCTCTGAAGGTGGAATTACCTGTCAAGCGCTGCAGACTTTGGCAGGTGGGATAGAAGGGGCTGGCCCTGTAGGAGGCAGGTGGCGTGTGGAATTGTGGCATGTTGGGTAGGTTTGTTTTGTTAATTTGACACAAGCTAGGATCATCTGGGAGAGGGAACCTCGACTGAAAAAAATCGCCTCCATTAGATTGACCTGTAGGCAAGTCTGTGGGGGTATTTTAAAAAGTATGATTGTTACGAGGGGGGCGGTTCAAGCCCAGGAAGTGTGGTGCCATGCATAGGTGGGTGGTTCTGGGTTGTGTAAGAAAGGAAAAAGGCACGGGGAGCAAGCCAATAAGCAGCGCTCCTCCATGGCCTCTGCTTCAGTTCCTGTTTCCAGGTTCTTGCCTGGAGTTCCTGCTGTGGCTTCTCCTCAAAATGGACTGTGATTGGGATGTGTGAGCCAAAGAGACCCTTCCTGGTTAGGCCGGGAGGGAAGAGCCAAGCAGCCTGGGAGGCTGTGTGCTCTCTCTGTCAGGGCGCAGATGCTTCATGATCAGAGGCCGTTAGGTCTCGCACACGAAGAGCAGCCCCGAGGAGCGCATGTTCTCAAGTGTCATTGGATTTAATACTTCATTACCCGTGGCATGTCACTGTGCGTGGCTGTGTAAGCTGCTTTCCAGCATGCTCAGGAAACAAGTCAATCTTGAAGTATTTGTTGATGAGTAGATTTTATTTTTAGCTGAAGCCTTGGCCCAGAAGGAGGCCACATGGAGGAGATTAAGGTTTAACGGGAGCCATCTCAGCAGACAGCTGCGGAAAATAATTATGAATGCTGACGGGAACCCCAGGGGAGCTGGGGATGGGGCTTTCCCTGGAAAGACTTGACTGAGGGCATAGCTCTTTGGTGGTAATAATTTGAAAGGGACAAATGTGTCCTTCTACTTTCTGTCCTCCAGCCGGCTCAGCTGCCGTCTCCAGGGACTCCCCAGTCTCTGGCCTTCAGAAATCTGTTTTCAGAATTTCAGTTCTGAAAAGTTTTTCCTGCTCTGACCAGACACCCATCACGTGGGTAGAACTCCTTCCAGAAGAGGACCCAGCAGGAGGGCTTGGGCTGTCTGCAGGGCAGAACTTGCCTTCAGTGGCCTCTTTCTGTCCCTGTCACCTCAGGCACTTGGGGTTGAGATACTTTTCCAGTAGCTGTTATGGGGAGGGAAGCCTACAAACCCTTAAAGTCAGAAGACAACTAGTGGGAATTGGTGCTCTCCTTTCATTACGTGGTTCATGGGGTTAGCTTAGGTGCCCAGGCTGGCCGCTGGCAGCTGGCACCTTTACCCTAGCTCCATCCTGTTGCTTGGCAACCAGAGGTTCAATCCCAGTCTTTATAGTCCTCAGATTCTAGTTCATAGACAGACAGACAGACAGACAGACAGACACACACACACACACACACACACACACACACGTATATGTACATATATGTGGGCTGCAGAGTGACCTTACAGACTTCAGAGAGCTCATTAGAAAGCTCATTAGATTAAGAGGCAGAGAGTTGATAATGACTGGGCATCTGTTCAGATGGGCAGGAAAGATATTAAGAGCTCATCCCTGGAGGCACCCAGAGCCAGCCCCGGATGGCGGAGGCATGGACATCATGAGAAGCGAAGGAATAGGTCTTGGTAGAAAGACGGATAGGATGGATGGATGGGCAGGAAGGCAGGTGGAGTGGGCCAGGTCGAGTAGTGGGGATTTCACTGAGCTGAAACCCTGGGCACAGCTGGGAGTCCTCTGACTGTTGGTTCCTTGACACACATGCCAGCTTGTCAGATGGCACATTGGTGAGGCCATTGTCGCCACAGGGCTAGGTGTCCTTTTTATGGGGTTCAGGCAAAGGTGTCACATGCTCTGTTGGTCTTGTGTGTTTGATAAAACACTTTTTCACATTTATTTTGTCTGTCTCTCTCTGTGCATGTGTGCTGGTTCACATATGCCATGGCATGCATGTCTGTGGGGGCCAGAGGACAGCTTGCAGGAATCAGTTCTCTCCTTCCACCATGCGGTGGGTGTCCAGGGATTGAACTCAGGTCCTCAGGATGGGCAGCAAACACCTTTACCCTCCGAACCATCTTGCAGGCTGTGACTTAGTATTGTTGACATGGTTTTAATATTCCCATGTGCCCACATGTTCCCAACCTACTTCAATAAGTTTTGGGGTTATACCTTTTACTTTTGTGAGTATGGCGTTTACTGATTCATGCATCATGGTTGGAGCTGGGCGGGTGGTGATATCTACAGGCACCAACAACATGTAAAGTCACCACTCAAAATAGTGCCAACCGCTGCTTTGTAGGCGCAGTCACCCCAGAGGAAGGCACGACCTGAGAGCCACTGTTGCATACAGCATAGAGTAACTTAGACCAGGTATGGTCTAACCTCCATGCCCAGGCTGGACCACAGCACAGCAGAGCCCAAGCTCCCTGTGTGGGTGTACTTGGACAGCTGGGCTCGGGGGGAAAAAACAGTGGGACTTGTCAGGTAGGGACCAATGGCCACTTCCCAGAAGCCCTGTTCATTTGTAATGTCATGCTGGTCCTCAGCGAGGCTGCTCTGTGTGGGTGTCTTCTTCATCCCTTCCTCTGCCCCTCAGCACGTCAGCTGCTCTCTCTGAGCAGAGTTAAACTGAAGGGGAGCTGAATATTAGTGGCTTCCTCAGGACTCAGGGAGAGTCTGCAGCTGAGGGCGTGCTCTGTGGTTTGTCGGACCCGCATTGCTCTGTGTGGCTTGCAAGCTGTAAGGTCATTTAAAAATATTCTCTGCTGTTGGGTCAAGATGGCAATTCCTGCTTGGATTTTAAAGTCTTCTTTGCTTTTTCCCTTGAGGTGGCTGATGACTGCAGAATTGACATTTATCAGAGTTATAATGACACCTTTGAGGATGGCACATAGGGATCCATTTATCTTTTCTTATTCTAAGTGTCATCATTTCATAATCCATCCCTGTCCCCATTCATAGGGAAATGACATGTTTGTCACATGACCTTTGTGTCTCTAGATAGTTTTTTTTCTGACTACTGCCTCTGTCCCACTGTTAATTTAATTATCCCTGTGCCAATTTAATACTCTCCTCTCATGCGTGTGTTTACTTTCTATGATTTCAGTTACCTGTGGTCAACTCCAGTCTGAAATTACCAAGTGAAAAATCCCCAAAGTAAGCAATTGACACATTTTACTTTATGTGTTGTTCTGGGTAGTGTGGTGACATATGGTGTTCTCTGCTCTGTCTCACCCAGCATAGGAATCACACCTTTGTCCAGTGTTTCCACAGTGTATATTACCAAACAATTAGTCACCAGCAGCCCTTCAGCTACTGAAGCACTTGTGTTCACATGACCCTTTTTGATTTAATGGCCCAAGAGCAGTGACACTTGCGACTTCATAAGAGTACATTGTTATCATTGTCCTGCTCTCTAGTTATATATCTCTTACCATGCCTAGTTAGAGTGAAGTACCACAGGTACCTTTGTATAGGAATTAACTAGATATAGAGCGGGCTCAGTGCTCTACCGGTATCAGGGCTGCCCTGAGGTCCTGGGATGTTTGACTGTGGTTGTGGGGCAACTTTCCTGCATCCCTTATTTGTAAACACAGTCCTGGCATTTGGTGGGATACAACCCTTTATATTTATATTTATCAGGAAGACATGGTGGCATATACCTTTAATCCCATCACTGGGCTGTAGAGGCAGATGTATTTCTATGAGTTCAAGGCCAGCCTGATCTACATAACAAGTCCCAGGTGATCCAGGGCTATACAGTGAGACTGTGTCTCAAAAACAAAAATTAAAAGATTATAATTTTATTTTTGTTTAAGTGTACATGTGTGTCTGAGTGAGTATATCCCATACATGTGTGGATGTCCATGGAGGCCAGAAGGGGGCGTCAGTCCCCTGGTGCTGGAGTTACAGTCAGTAGTGGATCAACTCATGTGGGGGTTGGAAACTGAGCTCTGGTCCTCCACAAGAGCAGCAAGCACTCCTAACTGCCATGCCATTTCTCCAGCCCCTTTGTAGAAATGTTTTTGTTTTATTATTGTGTGTGTGTGTGGTGTGTTTGCACGTGTGTGTGAGCAGGTGTGGATGTCAGAGGACAGCTCTGTGGAGTCAGTCTCCCCTTTCACCTTTACATGGCTTCTGGGGATCGAACTCGGGCCACTCTGCTTGTTCAGCAAACACCGTTACCCACTGGGCCGTTTTGCCAGTTGTGATGGCTATTCTCAGTTGACTTGACCACATCTGTAATTAACTAAAACCCAAGCAGCTGGACACACCTGGAAGTATGTCCTTTCCTTGACTGAATTATTTGAAATGGGAAGGCCCACCTTTAATCTGGATCTTGTGGGCTGGGAAGATCCACCTTCAATCTGGGTTACACCGTCTGGTGGCAGCCAGTATAAAGGACATGGAAGAAGGAAGCTTGCTCTCTTTGCCTGCTTGCCCTCATATCCTTGGCAAGTTCATTCTGTCATTGGCATTAGAGCCTACTTCTTCAGGATCCTGGCACATACTAATGACCAGCTGAGACAGCAGGTCTCGTGGACTGAACAACTAGCTACTGGATTCTTTGACTCTCTGTTGGTAGAGAGTCATGGTTAGATTAGCTGGACCATAGTCTGTAAGCCACTGCAATGAATCCCTTTTCTCTATATATTCATTCTATCAGTTCTGTTCCTTTAGACAAGTGGTTCTCAACCTGTGGGTCATGACCCTGGGGTTGAATGACCCTTTCACAGGGGTCACATATCAGATATTTACATTACAATTCATAACAGTAGCAAAATTACAGTTATGAAGTAGCAACGAAAATAATTCTGTGGTTGGGGGTTACCACAACCTGAGGAACTGCATTAAAGGGTCTCAGCATTAGAAAGGTTGAGAACCACTGCTGTAGACTCTCGAGAGTCTAGTTTGGAGAAGCCTGGCTAATATGCCGGCCCTGTCATTGGTTTACACAGTCATGGTTTTTCTTGCACTTCAGATCCTCTTCATGCTTGTTAGTGTCAAGAGCAACTTGCACAAGTGCAGGAAAGCACTGGGCTTCTAGTGAGAAGGGCAGTTAATGATCTCGTGGAGAAACAAGGTCTTCATGGTTCAGGGTCTTCCTGTTTGTGAACATGTTGGTCATTGCTGTAAGTCCTGTCTGTATCCTATGGGAAAGCATGCTACTGTTCTTTGTGCAGATCATGAGACCGCTTTCAGACTGGTTCCTTCTGTTCTATTTCCCATTTGAACACTGGGTTGTGAGTTTCATCTCTGGCCTGGGGACTGCTCCTGTAGAAGAAGCTATCAAGTTATTTTGTATTCTTAAGATTGTTTTCCCTGTGTATATTGTCATGATATACACAAAAGATAATTTCTTTTATAGCTTTCATGTGCCTTACTTATTTTTCTTGTCTCATTGCATTGGCTGTAATTTTAGAACTGTATGAATTCAGGGCAAACAAGGACTTCTCCACTTCCTTCCTTTACAGCTTTAGAGTCATCAGGGCCCAGGGCCTGCTCATGCAGGCCTGTAGCCCCAGCTACCTGGGAGGTTGAGGCAGGGGGATCTTAATTCCAAGGACTTCCCGGGATACAGAGTGAGTTGGAGGCTAGTTTGGACTACACAGTTAGACCCTGTCTTCAGATAAGTAAACAAAGAACTGGGCTAGGGCTCAGGGCACAGTATTTGCCTAATATGCACAAGGCCCTGAGTTCAATCCCCAGCACCAGATATGTGCCAAATAAAGACAGAAAGGCACCTCCCAGCTTTTTATTATGACTCTTTTCAAATCTCAGAAAAGATACAGAATGAATGAACACTTAAAAGCGTTTTGCCTTTAATCAGCTGTTACTAACATTTGGCCATTTTATTCTTTATTATTATTTCTAAGACCCTGGGGAATAATATACGGACCTCATGCTATTTCATCTTAGGCATTTCAGTTATCACAGCTTAAGAACGAGGTCATTTAGCATTTAACAAAACCTGGGAAAATTAGCATTGATGGTGCTGTTGTCGATGCTGTGACAGATATTCAGATTTTACCAACTGTTCTTCCATAAGATCCTGTACTGTGGGTCTTTTTTTCTTGATTCAGGAACCAATCAAAAAAGCACACAGTGGAGCTGAGAGTTGGCTCAGGGCTAGAACATTTGTTGAACATGTGCGAACCCCTGGGTTCCATCTCTTGCCCCACAAGAAAGATAAAAAGTCACACGTTGCATTTAGCTGTCACTCTTCAGCCCCCTCTAATTGGGAACAGTTCCTCATGGCCCCCTTTCCTTTGGTCTTTTGAGAGCTTTTAAAAGAATTGAGATCCATCTTTTCCCTGGGGGCAAATGGAATTTTAGGAGAACATGTAGCAGCCCCATCAAAATATCTCTTGTTCGTTATCTAGTCATAGAGGAAGAAATTGCCCTCTATTCCCAAGTTCCGAAAATATCCCTTCATCAGTAATGGATGCTTGCGTTTGTCAAGCCTCTCCTTTGTATCCACTTAGCTCATCAAGTGGTTTTTCTTGATCTGTTTTCTCTGTTGGTTACATCATAGTACCGGAGTCTTTAATGTGGAGCCATTGTTGAATTCCTTGGTCCATCTCCACCAGGATTTATAGCGTCCAATGAATCTTAGGATTGTATTAGCTAGTATTGTGTTTGGGATTTTGTTTCAAGTTCTCTTGTGTTAATTTTTTTTTTTTTTTTTTTTTTTTTTACTAATGTGTACGTACACATGTCATGATGTACGTGTGGGGGTCAGAGGACAACCTGAGGAAGTTGGTTCTTGCCTTTCCCCCTGTGGGTCCTGGGGAGTGAACTCAGGTCATCAGGCTTGGCGGGAAGCACCTTGGCTGCCTGAGCCCACTCCCTTGTCCTTGTTTGGGGCGTGGAGCCCGCTCTTCCTTTCTTCCCCTCTCCTGCATTATTACGCTTTGCTGCTGTAGGGAGCTTGGCTTGTGGTGAGGATTTTTTTCATCTTTTTCTAGTCCCTGGAACAGAGAGAGGAGTTGATGTAGAAGCTTCAGGATTTGACTTTTGAAAAGAAAATTGTCAACCATATATACTATTTCAAGTATATCGGTCCTGGGTCATTTATTCATTTTTGCTAATTGATAACTAATTTCTAATACGCTCAACCAAGAAAGAAGTTTGTTTTTCAAGTTAGTCCTTTGTAAGGAATACACTTTTGTTTGTTTCTATATTCTAATTTTTATGTACCTTTTCAATAATGCTAGCTTTTATTATTTTTTTGTTGTATACTTACTTATCCCTCTGACTTCCTAAACTCTTACCTCATTGATGTAAAATATTCTCATTTCTAACCCTCGTGTGTATTTCCGGTTAAATCCCCATAAGATGCTCTTTGTCTGCAGTCCACAGTTGTTTTGCATAGTTCTTTCACTGTGACTTAGTTCTCAACGTTCATAATCTCCATTACAATTTCTTCCAGACCCATGAATTATTTAACGGTGTTATTTGGTTTCCAAATGTACGGGTACATTTTAGCTGGCTTTGAACTTTTATTTCTAAATTCATTGTTGACTGCATATTTTCAAATCTTGGGAATTTTTTTTTCAAGACTTCCTTTCTGATCCACTATGTATGTGGCCAATTTAAAAAAAAAACATTATATGTGTGTTTGAAAGAATGTGTATTTGTGAGATGCATAATAACACACATTATGGGGTTTCAATATTTTCTGTTCTTAGGGGTACTTTGAAAGCTCAATTCATCTGTTAGCAAGGGGAGTGTAGCAAAACGTCTTGCTCTGACTTGAGGCTTGCTGACTTCATACAGCTGCGTCAGGTTTTGAGCTGTGCGTGGGTTGGGGGCTGCCAATCTTCCTAGAATTACCACTTTCATCTCTAACCACACTGCTTGCCCTGAAATCTGTTTGATATAATAAGCATAAAGCCATCCAGGATTCTTTTGTTTAGCAACCGAATGCATGTTTTATCCTCTTTATCTTCAGCCCGCAGTTTCCCCGTGTTTAGAGTGTGTCTGTCATAAAGTGCATAAGGCCAAGTATTATATAACAAATGTGGCGTGTTCCATGTTGGGATTAAGTGGGACTTAATGCTTGTCCCCTGCCGCTTTAAGCACATTCATTGGTAGTCACCTTTCACAGCTATGGAAGTAGGCAAGGCCTTGACTCACCCCTGACTTTGACATTACCACCTGAACTCGAGCCAATCTCAACTCAGAAGTCAGTTATGTGCAACCCAAGATTTGACTTGACACCTTTGAAAAATTACTGTCCTTACCATCTGCTGAGCCTCATGGGCGGAGGGTCACAGGCTTCCGAGTCTCTCCCTCTAGTGCAGCGGTGGACAGGAGCTTCTGGTCCTCAGGGATGGATCCTGTGAAGAAGGTGCAGGTTTGGCAGGAAGCACCTTGGCTTTGAGGGTTTCCTGGCTGTTTCCACTGTCTTTCTCACGGGGCATCCTGGCATCCAGTCACTGACACTCATGTTCACTCTGGTGCTGTGCCTTAGGGGGTTCATTCTTTCCCCACCCTCTGTCTCCATGTCTGGACCTCAAGGTTCACTCTGTGAGTTCTGATGTTCAAGGACCTTTACCTTTTCTGGTGATGCTTGAGAGAACTGAGCTCAAAGCCCCACCTCTACCCACCCAGGCTCCGTATGTGAGTGCACTCTCTATTCTTCGATCGTCATGGTGTTCTTGAGCGTGTGCAGGCCCCACAGCTGAGCCTTGGCGTGCCGTGTTTCTTTTGAGGATCTGATGCTTTGTTTAGGATTTCACACTTATTTCCATCAAAGGAAAAACTTCAATTTTAGGAGCTGCAGTAGTTTAAAAACTGTCTTTAGAAATGTGAATCTAATTCATTTGCATTTATTGTGATTATTTATACATTGGGATTTTTCTTTCATGCTTTTTATAAGCAGATAACAAGGATAGGTATGATGGTGCACACAATTTAACCCAGTACTAGGGAGGTAGAGGCAGATGAATCTCTGTGAGTTCAAGGCCAGTCTGGTCTACATAGTGAGTTTCAGGACAACTAAAGCTATATAATAGAGAGGCCCATCTCAAAGAAACATATAAACAAGAGAAAGCATGTAACATAAAAAAAATGGGTTTCGTGATGTATGCAATGTACTTTGCTCACTCTGATCTCCATTCCCCTCACCTTGGCCCCGTTCTCTGGTCCTCTTTTCTTGTGATCTCCATTCACATTCATGACCTGTTTTATTTTCTGCTATTTTGTCTTAATTGTTCTATCAAGGTCTTTCTTTCTTTTTCTTTAAATTTTGCTAGACTCATCTTTATTTCCATACTCACCAGTTGAGAGTTAACAGTCTTCATTCTTCTGAAGGTCATCTGAAGCTTTTAAAAAAAGGGAGCTCGTGCCTTTTTACTTTACTCTGAGTGGAGGCAAGAATCTGGAGGGATCTGGCCTCCTTGTCTTCTTTCCTCCCCCTGTCACTGATTAGAACATTGGCACCCAGCACTTTTCAAGTCGTTATTTGTTTTTCACGAAGTTCTAGCACATGTTGATTTGGGCATCATCTGAAGTTCATTGTTTAATGGAGTCATGCACTATGGCTTCCTCGGCTGGATCTTACCATACCCTGTTATTGCTTTTTATGGGGGTGGAACTAATTTTTCTTTTTGTTAAAGTTCACTCTTTAATAGTTAAGGGATCTATGCCAGGAGATACCGAAGTTATCTTCACATTAGGATGTTCTGAAACCCGGGCTCCACCCCAGCCTGGTCAGATCCCATGTTCTAGGGTCCAAGTAATCCCTGTGCTTTGAGGAACCAGATACAGGCAAATGTGGAAACACCTGGCAGATGCATCATAAGTGTCTCCAGCCTTTGTGTGTCTGATTGTGTCCACAGCAGCTTACTCCAGAAGTAATGGAGCCATGGAATTCTAGGTTGGCTGCTGTTTTTCGTTAGACCCTCAAAACTACAAGCTGCAGGCTTTGGGTCAGCCTGACATTGATCTTTGTTTCTTACTGGTATTCGAAATGTTTTTCCTTACCCCACATGCTCCTCATCTGATGTGTGACTGAAATCCTTTGTAAAATTTTAGCCCTTCTCATTTATAAGCGAACTTCTTCAACTTGAAGACTGGTTCTTCAGTTATGGGTAATTTTCTTCAGTTGTTCTGAATTTTCTTTAAGCCCATTTGCTTACTTTTTCTTCTGTAACTCCTCTTATATATATTTTGAAATGATTCAATTGCTTCCTCATGTCTCTGAGCTTAATTTTCATCTCTGTGTGGCTTTCTGAGTGATATCCTCAGGTCTGTGTTCCAATTCATCGATTCTCTCTTTAGTCGTGTCTAGCATACATTTTAAGCCAGCTGATTTTTTTTATTGGCTGTTACTTCAGTGGTGTGATTTCCAGTGGCAGGGCTCCCAGGAAGATCTTTCTTCCACTTGACATTTCTATTCCTACTTAATGGCTGCTATTCATCTGTTGCCATAAAACCCAATAATTTAATCTTAAAGCCCTTTCCTAATTGTTCCATTTTTCCTTATTTCATCAAGTACGAGTTCTCCTGTGGTTTGGTTCTTTGAACTGCCCTAGGGTCATAGATTTTCTCAACAGTTTTATACTTTTATTTAAAAGCGTGCTATGTCTAGGTGGGCACTAAAATCCTTGGGCAAATTTGTGTTTAATTGTGTACCTGAATAAAAGGGAAGTTGTTAAATGAGCCTTGAACAAGACATTATTACTGTTATTATTATTAATAAAAATATTTTTAACATATTTTATTTATTTAATTATTGTTTATTTTTATTTCACGTGCATTGGTGTCTTGCCTTCAAGTATGTCTGTATAAGGGTGTCAGATTCCCTGGAACTAGAGCTACAGAGAGTTGTGAGCCACCATGTGGGTGCTGGAAAATGAACTCAGGTCCTCTGGAAGAACATCTTAACTGCTGAACCATTTCTCCAGCTCCTAAAGATTTATTTATGTGTCTATGCCTGTCTATGTGAATGGATGCCATGTGAGTGCAGTACCCAAGGAGGCCAGAAGATGGTGTCATATGCCCTCGAGCTGGAGGTACAAGTCGTTGTGAGCTGTGTTGACTTGGATGCTGGGAAACTTAGGGTCCTCTGCAAGAGCAGCAAGTGCTCTTACCCACTGAGGGCCAGACCCTGACGCAGTATATTATTAAGAGGAGGGCACACATGGGTAGTAGATAGAATGAGGTCCAAGGAAGTCCAAGCAGGGTCACAGACAGATAATCTACTGTAGAGGGTGTTTAACTAAAACCCCAGCTATTCTCCCTAATAAAGAAATACAGATTAAGATAGAAATTGATAATATTTCTGCTCATGAAGAACAATGGTATCTAATGGCAGCAAAAGTTTTATGAGCAGACATTCTTCTGCTAGTGGAGTTTAGTTTTTTAGGGAACAAGTTAATACTGCCAAGACAGCCCGGCACCCTGGGCCAACTTAGCATTTCATGTGCAGTGACCGATGTATGTTCCAGGCATGAAGACTATCTGCAAAAACTAAAAAACACCTCGCCTTGTGTCTTTTATACATGGATGGTTAATTGAATTATAATCCATTTTGCTTCCAAAGTGTTCTCCTGATGGAGGAAGAAGCCTCAACACAGAATTTTAAAGCAAAACAAATGTATCCTTAACAAGACAAAAATGTGCACAGAGCATCATCTGGACCGAAGCATGAGCATCTGTCAAGAGCAATTTCTTTGATGGTAAGATGGGGGGGTTGTTTTTACGTCTCTCTCTGCTTTTATGTGCTTTCCAAATTTTCTATAATGTGACGTTATTACCGTAATTAATGTAAAGAACCAGCACTGGGAAACAGAGCTCTCAGGGAGAAAGCTTTGCAGGTAGGCCACATGTTTGCACGCCTGTGCCGGTCTCTGCTCTCCTTGCTTCGTGTTACCTGCTGTGAGCACCCTCTCTCCATCCACAACAGTCTGTGCTGGCCAGGGGCTGACTGTGTGCTTGGATTGGTCCTTAGGTTGTTGGGCCCTTGGGCAGCTTTGCTTTGGAGGAGAGTCTCTAATTGGGACTTAGACATGTGCTTGGTGGTAACTGGTGGGTGCCTTTCCTAGATGGCTGCTTGGAGGGCTCCCTGGCTCTGGAGGACAGTGAGTGTTGTGTGGTTTTCAGTCTGAAATATATGGTCCCAATGTTGGACCGAGTGCTTGCCGGGGTGCTTTTGTCCCTAGGTGACATTGGTTGATGCCTGGAGACGTTAATGGTAGTGACAATGGTTGTATGTTGTTTTGTTTGTTTGTTTGTTTTGAGACCAGGCTGACCTCAAACTCACAGAGATCTGCCTGTCTCAAGGACCCAAGCGCTGAAATTAAAGGCATGAGTTACCACATCTGGCACAGCCTTGTGTGTTTTAGCAATGTCCCTCTGTCATTTAGTGAGTGGAGGCCAGGGATGCCGTAAACATCTGCAATGCCCAGGATAGCCACACAACAAAGAATCGTGTGACATGCTCCTCCCTCACCCCAAGTATCAACAGCATCAAGGTTGACAGACCTGAGTTTAGATATAAAATATTTAAAAGCTCACATTTACAAAACTCACAAACATTTATGATTTTTCTATCTTAGAACACAAAAATACCCTCACCTGGGCCAATATCTCCCACTTCCACTGATTCCTTGCAAACCATTTTCAAGCTTCAAAAACTATTTCTTCAATAACTTATAAAACACCGCCAACTCTCTGCTAAGTAAAGAGACAGCAGGTCTTCAGGTCAGCAGGAACAGTTATGTAGGGGTCTCTCAGCTCCCCTTGGCAGTGAGAGCGCTCAGCCTCTGGAATGAAGGTTCCAGAAGCTCTCCTCCCCCACTTGTCCTGTCCTACAGAGGATCACCAGGGTTGATGCTCAGCACATTCATGCAGAAGATTCCCCCACAGGGGGCAAAGCAAAGACACATGTTCTGTCTTTGTTCAAAACAGTAACACATGAGTGTCTGCCCAATTTACGTCACTGTGCATTTCCGTTAGCAACAGCCTCTTCAGGAACCACACGTGGGCTGGACATGCTTTTGATTGGTTTTACTGGCCCTGTTCCAGGGGCCAAGGGGGAGCCCTTGGGGATCCAGAGCCCCCATGAAAGCCATTATGTCATGCAGTGTTGATAATGGTACCCCATGATACCCTGGCTCAGTTTATCTGTCAAATAAGGAGTTTTGCCAGAAATGCTTTTGTTCCGAATGCCTCCAGAATGCCAGGGTTTCACAGTGTTGTCTGAAAAGGGCAAGATGGCATCGTGGACCACTGAATCCATGGCCCTTTCACCATTTCCTCTTCAGAGCTGGAAATGGATTCAATTTGCTTTCCACAGTTTCTCTTTAATGAGAGTGCTCTGACTCATGAGTTAATAGGGGTTTGTTTGGGATGACTTTAGAAGAAAAACAAGTTCAAAGAATCATTTGATAGGAGATGAAACCAGAAGTTAGCTGCACATGGGCGCTGAAAATAAATGTCTAAGTGAAAGGGTACAGCAGTCTCCCTTCTACCTAGCATTCTGGGCCCTTCACATTTGGTTGCTGCATTTTTATTTAATTAATAACTGTCTTTGGCCACTTCTCATCTGGTAAAGAGCCCGAACTAGGAAACAATGAGGAAAACATTACTCGACATATTGCCAATAAATTAGGACACAGCAACTGCAGACATCTGAGCCTGGCTGGGCCTTGATCTGTTCATGGACCATTAAGAATAATTTCCACAAGGTTCTCGCAGGTGGAGGAAAAAGCTGGAAATGCTAAACACTTGAGGCAAACCAAGAAGAAAGAGCAGAGGGCTGGTTATGCTGTGACTGAGCAAAAACTACTTTTCTGGCCAGCACCAAGGTCAAATTCACCACGTGGAGAGTCAGGATGCTGACCTCTCTGATTTCAGAGGTCCTTTTCAACCCAAGGGACATCTATAATGGAAGGGCATCTATAATGGAAGATGCTAAGTACGCGTTGCGGGCCAGTGTGACAGACAGAATTCCAAGGCAACTCCCGGATTTGCCCCGGGCTACACAGCCAGCACACCATGTGACTGTGTGACCATGATGCTGTGTATTACTAAGGGATGGTATGTCAGATCTCTAATTGCTAAGGGCTTGTATGTCACATCTGTGAAGTTGTGCTATATTCACAGAAGTCACTGCTGTCCCTTGCTCCTTCCTCCTGCAGGTGATTTTGTCATCATGTATTCATTCATTCATCCATCCATTCATTCATTCATTCATTCATTTAGAAGTTGAATATATGCTTACGAATTTTTTGTTGTATTTGTTGCTATTGTATTGAATTTGACCTTAGTGCTAGCTGGGTAAGCAGTTTTTGCTCAGCCACGGTGTAACCAGTCCTCTGCTCTGCCTTCCTGGTTTGCCTCAAGTGTTCATTGTATTTTTCCATGGCTGAGACCAAATCCCTGACAAGAAGCTGCTGAAGGGAAGATTTACTCTGGCTAACGGTGCTAGGAGGACGTAGTCCATCATGGTGGGGGAAAGCGCAGTGGCAGGAGTATGAGGCAGGGGAGACGGGTGTTTGCTCTCGGCTCATCTCATCCTTGCCAATCCGTCTAGGATCAGTCTATAGGGTTTGGTGATGCCCACATTCAGAGTAGGTATTCCCACCTCAGTTAACCCAGTTTGAGTTAATTCCTTCCCCCACACGCCAAGAGACAATTCTAGAGCCTGTTAAGCTGTCCATCAGCATCAATCATCTTTTTCGTAGTCTTCAAATTTTCAGGACAGAGTAACACGACTGTATGGTTGCTGAGAGAACAACCCCATGGCAGCTTACAGGAAGAAAGGCTTATTTGGCTTGCAGTTCCAGTTGGGTAAGAGTTTGTCAGAGCAGAGAGGTGTGGCAGCAGGTAGCAGCCCCAGAGGAAGGTATGGTGGCAGGAACCGGATGCTTGAACTTCACACAGGAAACAGAGGGAGCACACCGGGGACAGGGCAAGACCTTAAGCTTTCAACACCTGCCCCAGATACATACTTCTTCCGACTATGCTGTACCTTCTAAACCTTCCCATCAACTGGTGACCATGCACCTAAGTGGCACATTCCTACTCAAACCACCACAAAGACATTTTGAACCTATCTCCATTTTTAAAAAAAGATTAAACATTTTTATTTATGTGTATGTGTACACATGTGGGTGCCAGAAGAGAGCAGTGGATCCCCTGGAGCTGGAGTTATAGGTCAGCATGAGCCACCCTCTCTGGATGCTGGGAACTGAATGAGGTCCTCTACAAGAGTGACAATCACGCTTAACCTCTGAGCCATCTCTCTAGCTCTCCTATCTTGGGATATGTATATCTATATAGCTTTATCTATATCTATCTATATCTCTATATATCCTAAACATATCCACACCTTATTACTACATAGAACACACCATTGCTTTTTTAAAGCTGTATACTACTCCATTTATGGATATACCACAGTTTATTCCACCAGCTCCCTTGTAAGCTTGTTTGTGCTACCTACCACCTTTCTCCATGGTAACCAGAGTCCCAGTGATTGGTTTTATGCCTTTATGTAAGCATATTTTTCTTCATGTGCCCTTCAGATCTGTTCTTAGAGGAGGAGTTGTTGGGCCGTCAAAGGTTACATGAATATGTGATTTTGCTAAGTATCTTGAACGTCTTTTTCATTGGATGACTTGCATTTTTGGTTCTCATCTGCAGTGTAGGGGGAGGTGAACATTCCTCTGGAGCTTTTCCCATCAAAGTCTGGAAAACCCAAGACGTCTTGAAAATTCAGCAGTTTGGTCACCGTGCTCTGAGAAGTGTCTCTAACACTCAACATACCTGTAAGATCTGAAAGACAGCACGCACCTTGAATAAGTCCCTTGTCAGGGAGAACAATGCGCTAATTAAAAAGGATGCGGCTTAAAGCACGTCTACAGAGATGACTCCAAGGAAGGGGCGTGTCCAGCTTCCATCCTGCTTTTGAGTCCACATCCTCTCTTCCCTTACTTGTGATTGACAGTTTCCCTTAGTGGCTGGGAGCCATGAGCCCTTCTCCCTGCTAGGCCCAGGGTCCCCTCTCTTCAGGGACCCTTCTGAGTTTTCCATTGTCCTATTGGCCCAGAATTCTTCTCTTGCTGTTACCTGCAGCCTGTGGCTTCTGCTTGCTCTTTGCCTCACATAACTTTTGAGGGTCCAGGGCACCATGCAAAGCAGAAACTGATTGTCTGAGCCCAGGGTTCCCTCCTTGCTGATCTGAATTTTCACCTCGGCCCCTTTGGGCGCCCATCATTTCCCTTCAACGTCTTTCACTGGAAACTCGGCTGCTTCCTCTCTCTTTCCCTTTGTGTGGCTCTTCAGGATCAGTTTTTATGGCAACTGAACTCATATCCATTAGAGAATATTTGGAAAATAAATGAAAGTTTTAAGATTATAGAAAAAGTTATCTGAACACGAGCCCAGATGTGGCATCTAATGTCTTGGCTCGCTTACTTCTGGGGCTTTCTATGCTTTTAAACACCACAGAGACCACAGTGCACACGCATGCTTTCCCCAGCTTTTCTGCTTATTGCTCTTTCTGAGAACACATGGCTTTATTTATTAATGGCATGGTTCTCTTTCATAATTTCTTAATTTATTTTCTATACCCCACGATTTCCTTCCTTTTTATTTTTTTTTAAAATGGGAAGACGTTATCCCTTCCTGTCTTACTTGAATATATAGATGATTTACGTTTAATCATTTTATTTAAAATGAAATATCTGGGATTGGTTTTTTTCTATCCTAACTGTATACCCTTATTAAAGTTAGAACTATGGATGGACACTAGGGGGCGCCTTGAGTGACCGAGCGTCTCTATGTTTATGCCCCAAACTCTCTAAACTTCTGATTTCAACTAACTTCCTTTTGTGAACATTTGCTGTACAAATACCTGTGTTGGCTCAATGCTATTTTTCACAACTGTAACTTCTTCTAGAGTTTGGTTTTTTCTTAATTTATTCCATCAAATTCATGTTTCTAGCTAACATCTTGTCTTTGACAGCGCTCTCATAATCAGTATTTTTCTGACGTAATTTTATATGTGGTGAGGACAGGTACTAACTTGCTAGAGTGGAATCCATGGGGGTGGGGGACGGGGATCCCTTGGAAATTGGTGGTGTGTGTGTATCTCAATTCTTCAGCTCAGGGCAATGACCCTCCTGTCCAGGTTGCGGGGTAGCTCTGTTTTTTTTTTTTTTTTTTTTTTTCCCCAGTGTGTGTGTGTGTGTGTGTGTGTGTGTGTGTGTGTGTTCACATCGGTGTGGGTGCCTGTGTGTGTATGTGCATGTCTGTGTAGAGGACACAGTCTTGGTGTCCCTGATGCCCAGTATCTCTCCATCTTATTTTCGAAGAAGGGCTTTCTCACTGCCCTGGAGTTCTCTGAGTAGGCTAGGCTGGCCGGTGAGCCCCAGGGATCCACAGGTCTCCACCAGCCCTGGGATTACAAGCATGTGCTACCATACTGGCTTTTGTGTGTGGGTTCTGGGGATCAAGCTCAGCTCCTCATGCTTGTGAGGTTAGTGCTTTATCACACGAGCCTTCCCCCCAGCCCCGCTGCTCACGTTTCCTGTTCTTTGTGAGGGGAAACGAGAGATGGCCTTCTTTAACGACGAATATGACTGTGTGTTCTCCGAGTTCATGCAGTGTGGACAGTCATCATCCTTACCTCAGCACTTCTGCTTTCTAAAATGCCATCAGTATGCTGGCACTCTGCCTCGAACTTGATATTGTGCAAGCATTGTGCCCATTCTGGCTGCGAACACTGTACCCATCTTGACATTTCCTTTTTTTATCTTGTTGTTTATAAAGCAGTTTTGTGTGTTTTCTCTCTTCATATAGTTTTTGCCATGGAGGCCACTCAGGAAATTATTTTACCCATCTTATGGTTGTGTATGTGTGTAACTAACATTTCTTTTTAGGAATTTTATAATTTTATTTTGATTTAATGCTTACCATTTTAATCACAACCAAAATGATTTTAGCTCAGGACGGAAAGCAGAGTTTAATTTTACAAATGCATGTTAGCTACTAAACACCATGTAGTAAGTAACTATGTGTTTCCCATGGGCCTGAAATGCCACTGTGATGATGTGCTTCATGCGTATTCACACAGATGTGTCAGCCAAAACCCAAAAGATTAAAGAGCGCATCAGAGTCAGGAGTCTAGCAAGTGGCTGCTGAGGCTTCACACACAGTGGTCACTGAGACTCAAGTTTGTGTAGACTGGCTGGCTGTCATGGGCTCATGGGGATCTCTGAGGGTCATACCCCTCTTGAAGCAGGTTCCCCCTGGGCATGGTCGGAGGATGCTCAGTTCATCCTGGCCTCAGCTTCCAACAAGTCAGCCTCTCTGTGTGACCCAGGTTTAGAGTTTGAGGTTCCAGAGGGAGAGAAGCAGGTTTTCTTCCCCTTCAATCCACGGTCCCAAGAGCAACCCACACCTCCTTTTCAGGTGGGCTTTCCCACTCATCGGACGGTCTCAGTCACTGTTCTGTTGCTGTGAAGAGACACCATGGCCAAGGCAGCTCTTATGACAGAAAGTGTTTAACTGGAGGCTTGCTTACATTTTCAGAGGGTTAGTCCCTTGTCACCATGGTGGGGAGCACGGGGGCACAGGCAGATACGGCACTGGCACAGATATGGCACATAGCTCTCAGCTATGTCCTAATCAGTAGGCAGAGAGAACCTGGGTCTGGCATGGGCTTTTGAAACCTCACAGCCCACTCCCCAGGGACACACTTTCTCCAGCAAGGTCACACCTCCTAATCCTTCTAATCCTTTCAAACAGTTCCACTTCCTGGTGACTAAGCATTTACCTATATGAGCCTATGGAGGCCATTCTGATTCAAACCACCCCCACAGACCCTGAGACAAAGATCTGAACACAGATGGTTGTTCCAGGAAGTGCTGCAGGTCGATGCCACGTGAGATGGGAAGAAAACTAACAGAAGGGTTGGCAATGACTTCTACGGACAGCTGGACCTATTCCCTCTGGGGCTGATGGCCTGCTGTGGAATGTACCTTTGAGTTAGCAAGGCAGAGGGAATGGTACTGTTTTTCCACCAGCTTCAGCCAGTCCCTGGGAGGGCTGTTCAAGGTGCCCTCAACTCCCTGATCCTCTGGTCCAGTTGTCCTTTGTAGAGAAAGCCTCAAGACAGAGCCACAGACTTTTCTAGCAAGAGGCAATGGGGGCCAGGGAAGCAGACACCAGGTGTCACTGCCAAGTCACAAGTCTGAGTGCTTGTTGTCCATGAGACGCTTTCAAGCTGGATCACTCTGCACTGACGGTGCTGTGGTCCTCCTCGACTTCGTCCAGAATGTTCAGTTCTATTGTCTCTTCCTTAGGAATCCGGGCATCACCCAGCCTCTACCTTCTTGCACAAACTGGGCACAGCACGGGGCTGCACACAGACACCTCGTGCCCTGTGTGCAAATTCCTAGATCAGCCGGCTTGAGAGTTAGCTCAGAGCCCAGGGCAGGAGCGTGGGCTAGCCCAAGTCAGTGCAGCCGGAACCCACCTTGCCGGGGTCAGGCAGGCGGTTCACCATGACTCATCCATGAATCAGAGAAATGTTTTTTCTCATTTTTCAGAGTTTTAAAAGCTCACACGTGCTTCCTTCCCACCAGCAAGCAATGGCCACCTTCGTTCTCGGACACTAGCTGAGCTCATTGCTCTCATCTCTTACCACGTAGCGATGGAGTACATGCCTTCGTGTTGGCTTAGGTGGAGATGGAGTCCCAAGACAAAAATCTGAATCTTGTCCATTTCCTCTCTTGCTCTGGAGCAAACCCCAGATGACAAAAGGGGAGGCCAGCCCAGAGAGCACCCCCGTAGTGATGATCCTCAGCCAGTGCTGCTAAAGAGGGAACGTATCCTCCGTGCTCACTGGCTTCTCTTCAAATATTTAGGTGTGGCATTTGCATCTCATATTTTAGCGACAGGGAGGGTGATAAATGAGATCATAAACTGAGTTCTGTTGTCATCGCTTTGCAAGAGTTAAACAGGATTAATCATGAAGAATCTGCCTGGGACTTCTCCTCTAGGTCAGGAGTTGAACAGGATGGCCTTCAGTCTCTTGATACATTCTCTGGACCAGAGAGGTCCTGCCCCTGCCATTGCACTTTCTCTTCCTTGCCGGTCAGTGCGGGCTGAAGCTGTGAATGAGGTCAATTCATTTCTACCTGGGAGTCACAGGCCTACGTAAGCCTTGAGGGGAGTTACCTTCACAGACCGTGTTTCCAGGGACCATCTTCTCTACAGCTTGGGGCTTTCAGTTGCTCCACAGCTGGGCGCTGCTGCCCTGAGTGGATATCCACATGGACCAGGTTGAGCAGGACTGGAATCACAGGACAGGCATTGTGGGGAAAGAGAACCTAACCCCTTGGAGCCTATGGGTAAGTTTCCTGGGCTCCTGGGTAGGGAAGGCACTAAAAAGGCTCCTCTCCACGAGGAACATTCAGTTCCTTCTGGATAATGACAAAGGAAACACATGTTGAGGCCTAGCATTGTCCCTGCCCCTGCCAGACACTTGCTAAGTGAAGACAGAAGGCGAGCCGTAAGAAGGGCGTCTGTGGGACCAGGGATGCAGTGACGAACTGACCTTAGAAGCCACACCTACCTTGAGAGATGGGGCTTGAGGGGCATCAGAGGCCCAGGAAGGTCCAAGTTTCCATGGAAAGACTCAGCATCCTTCAGACTAGAGAGCAGAAGTGGCTGGACCTTATATCCAAGGGGTGACTAGATAGTCATGCTTGATGTACTCACCGATCTATAGTGTTTCTGGCATTTCATCAAGCAAGGAATGGAATTCAGTGAAGTTTGCTAGTAACAGTAACTTCAGTGTCCTCTCTGAGAGACACTGGGATTGGGGGGAATAGAGAGAGGGAGGAACTGGGAGATGCCAGGCCAGGCCTCTGTTCTGGCTTGTCCATTACATATTCAACAGTCAAAGATGGTCTTGAAGGTCCTCCTGATGTCCTTATTGGTACCTAAGGCCAGCAGCATCTCACCTGTCAGCACCCAGGGCTTCAGGCCAGGCCTGGGTCTCTAAGCAAGGCCACTGCAGCGGTCTCCAAGTAGAGCTGCCTCCCCAGAAGTGAGGTGGACTGGCCAGGTGCCCTCTCTCCCAGAGAGCAGAGGATCTTTCCAGAGTTGTCAACTCATTTGTTATCTATTCTTACATAAAGAGTAGGAATTTTATTACCTCATAGGAACTGGAGAACATGCTGTGTCACACAATACTGGGGACAGATATTGAATGTCAGAGCATGCATGAGAATGTCCTGTGGTTTGTGATTAATTGGAAGTCAGGTACTCCTAGCTGTCCTTGCCATCAGCAGTACCTCCTACCCTACCTCTGTTCCCGTGCCCTTTGCTCAGCATATGCTCTGATGGCTGCTGAGTCTATGGTCTCATAGCCTGGGATCAAATGGACATAGTTAGCAGGCTGTGCAGGAATCCTGTCTGGCCTCGGGCCTGGAGTGTGGATGCTCCTTGTGTTCTGCCCTCTGCCCCACCTGTCCCGTTCTCTCTGCTGTGACTCCAGCTTTATCCTGACGGGGTTTCTTCATTCCTTCCAAGACTCCAGCCAGAGGAATGGAGTATGGGGAGAAGACACGGAGCTCGCATCCAAACATGATGCAGCTTTTTCTGGCTTTGTGAACTTGGACAAGCTACCTCCCCTCGTGGGAGAAGCATCTAAGCCTTGGGCCCAGGCCTTTATCTGTGAAATATATGTTGCACAGAGTGATGTATGTCCGAGTGTCTCGTGGGACTCCGTGAGGGATGGAGTAGATAATGCAGGTGAAATGCTCCATGGCACGTATAAGTGGGGGTGATGATGGTAGCGTGACAGTGACAAAGACACTAACCATGACAGGTCTTGGTGGAGGGACGGGCATGGCACGGCTGCTTGCTAGTGGCTGGGTATGGCCTGTCCCTCCAGGGCTCATGTGTTGGAATGTGTTTCTTAGCAGAGCATGTTAGGAATTAATGGGGCACGGAGGTCACGGAGGTGCCGGCCTGGGAAGGGGCTGATGGAAGTACTTCTGGGATCCCACTTAACCCTCGTGAGAGGTTGTTACAGAGGAGTAGGCCTGGCTTCCTCTCTTTGGCTTCCTGTCACCCCCCCAACCTTGCTGTCACATGCACCACAGTGACACCACCCATGGTGAGGCTCTTTCCAGAGCTGGGCAGGGACCAACACTGGGCCCTTCATCCTCCAGAACGGCGATCCAAATGAGCCTCTTTTTTTTTTTTATAGAGTAGTCAGCTTAAGGGATTGTGTTAGAGTAACAAATGAATGATACATCACTCAACACAGTTTAGCAGGGCAAGCTGGAAGGTGACAAAGATAACCTTGTTAATAGGACAATAATTCCTGTTCTACAAGTCACTTGCAAATCCAAGATTCAGTGCTGTCTCTGGTGTGGTGAGGTCTCCTGGGGCAGGTAAAGTAGGGGTACAGGTTTCATTTTACCCCCCAAGGGCTCAAGGCTACATCATAGCAGCAGAAATCCAACCCTCCCCGCTCTGCCTGCTGGCATCCTCTGACCTGCTGTGGCATCATGCCCCCTCCAGGCACTTACTCCTCTGTGTCTGCTCCTCCCCCAGGTCTCCGCTCTGCTCAGCTCCCTTGCCCTTGGTGAAGAATGGTGCTTCTTTACCTTCCAAAGCACTGAGGCTTCTAGGTCTGTCATTACCATGTCCGCTGCAGCCATCCTGACACCCTGGGAGCAGTTACTCCTCTGCTGAACATGGTGCCCTTGGGCAAGAGAAAGGGATAGAATCAGAGCATTTGATGGTATGGAAATGAAGGAGGATCCAAGCTTAGCCACAGGAAGACACATGAATGAGATGCTTTGAAGGGTCATAGTTCATCCACATGTTTTTTCAAAAGTGTCAATTTGGAGACACAGGTTGAGTCCTTCTTGTCCACAGCTCTGGTGAGAAATTACCTGCTAGAGTGAGGCTGATGGAAGTCGCTGCAGTTCAGAGAATTTTTAGGAGCTGTCACAGTCAGGAAAAACCTTAACGGGGTCAACGTGACTGGTACTAGGAGGCCCGAGTGGAAGCGCTTGGGATGTGGCCTTCTGTGACTATCACTCTGGGGTAGTGGAGAAGATCAGTGCTGAGAGCTGGGTACAAGCCACGTTGTGATGGTAGGACAACTGTCCTGCAGAGGACACTGCTAAACAGGGCTTTGCTCCATGATCTCAAAAAACCCAGAAAAAATGTAAATGAAATTAGAGACACAAGAAAAACAAGCAACCCCACCGAGACGGAAAGGCTAGAGGCAGTGGAGGTGACGGGGGCGGGATTGGCAAAGTGTGTGCCTTTGAAGTCGGAGCACAAGCCAAACCTTAGACCCTGTAACGGGCGAAATGAATCCTTCTGGAAGTTCCCACTGTGAGTGGAGGGCAAGCCTGAGAGACCTCCAGACTGCACAGGGAGGAGGCAATATAGGAGAGGTTATGTGAATAATACAAAGAGGGGGACAAGGTTCTGGGCTCAGAGGAGAAATCGTCTTTGTCCGGTGTGTGAATGACTGGTTTCTGCACACCAGCCCATGCTCCTGGGAGAGGGTTTCACTTAAATACACTAGAATTCCCAAGTAGGGCATCTAATGCTCTACATTTGAACTAACCTTCCAAGAGTCCATTAGGAGGACAAACGATGTTATGTTCTCTTAGAACAGTGATTCTCAACCTTCCGAATGTTTTGACTGTTTAATATGGTTCCACATGTTGTGGTGACCTCCCAACCATAAAATTATTTCATTACTAATTCATAATTGTAGTTTTGCTACTGTTATGAATCGCAATATAAATATCTGAAATCTGATACTCAACACCTGTGAAAGGGTTATTTAACCCTCAAAAGGGTCGTGACCCACATGTTGAGAACCACTGTCTTAGAAGCATGCACAGGAGTCACCCAGGCTGGAGAGAGAGAGTGCTTAGCAGTTAAGAATATGTGATGCTCTTGAGGGGACCAGAATTCAGTTCCCAGCACTCACCATATGGCAACTCTCAATCACCTGTAACTCCAGTTGCAAGGGATCCAACACCCTCTTCTGGCCTCCCCATGCAACTGCACTCATGTGCATCCTCCCCACCCCCGACATATGCACACACATAATTAAACATAAACACAAATCTTAAAAAGAAAAAGAATAGCCAGTCCTGGATCATAGCAGTTGGGAGTGACCCAGGTGCCAGGTGTCAGGTCACCCTGAGTCAACGGCAGTGGAGAAAGAGAGGCAGAGGTCACAGACCAGAAAAAGGTCCAATCAGAAGTGACTCAAGACAGTTCACGTTCATTACATGAAAAGGGATGATTAAATCCGTGTGGAAAAGATGAATTGTGCAATAAATGTCACTGGCATAAGTCGTTACAGTTTTTTAGGGAAAAAAAATACCCCCGATCCTAAAGTTAGATTCTTACCTCATAGTAAAATAAACTCCAGATGGTTTAAAGAGATAAGTAGAACACAAGTAAAATGGTAAAAGAATTCAAGGGACACGTTGGCGAATATTTTTTTTTACGCTCCTAGGGTATAAAAGGCATTTCCAACATAGCAACGTCCAAGAACAGGGTGGAAATGTTATATCGCCTTGTGCAAAAAGTGCCTGTGACAAACAGACAGACAGACAGCACTGAGGCCACTGCCTGCTGTTTCTTTCCTTACTGCAGCCACGCTGCTCTCCTGTAACCCGGGATGGGTGCAGAGGATGTGTACTGTGCCAGGATGCTGAGCCATCTTGTCTTCCAGCTCCTAAGGTCAATTCAAGGAATGAGAGCTGCATTCAGAGACATGTCAGCAGTTCACAGCACAAGGAAACCCAGTTAGTAAGTCCCAGGACCACCGGGTGGGACTCCATGGTCACCACAGGCTTAAACCGTTGAGGTTCAGCAATGAACTATTAGAGATATGTAGACAGCAGGGTGCAGGGCAGCCAGGGTAGGGCAGCCTGATGGCTTGGCCCATACTTGGTCATGGTCATAGTCTTCTTGGGTTGTTCTTGGGTTCCTCTATGCAACGTGCTCCTTGTGTTGTTACTATGAAGATCTTGGGGGTGACCCAGAGCCTGGTGGGAGCATGGAGGATCTATCTGAGCTGGAGTCCTGATGAGGCTCTGTAGCTCACACTTGGTTACCCTTCCTCACTGCAGAGGCCAGGGCTGCCCGTGGGTGCAGTCACAGCTGTTGAGCCACCTGTGTGGCTATTGCAAGGTTGCACAATCCCCTGACCCGTGAAGAGTGGACTTGGGTTTCCTTCTCAGGCTTGAAGAACTTGCTGAGCTCTGTGGTGGGGATGGGGAGGAAGGGAGGAGTGGAGAAGGGTGGGAAGAGGATGAGAAGGAAGCTGAGGCAGGGGTTTCATATGACTGCAGATCCCAAGGCTTAGAATCCTGAATTCCACTGGGGTCACTTGGCATCTTCGCCCCAGTCCAGGTGCCATTTGCTTCTGAAGTTGGCAGTGAGGGGACTTCCTGTCTCCTTAGCTCCTGTCTGGGGTCACAGGACACAAAAGGGAGCTGGGTATAGGGTGCCCAAAGAATATAAGGAGGCGGACATCTGGGCTCTCTTGTCTCCCACCAGCTGTTCCAGTCACCACCAGAGGCCAGAGACATCCAGGCTTCCTAGTTCTTACATCCCACCGACACCCATTCTGCCTTACAGACATGCATAGAAGAGCCCAGAGTGGAAGAGCCAGGGCTTCCATCTGGACCTACTAATCATTGGCTTTTTCATCTTGTCCTCAATCCAGGCCTCTCTCCTGGGCATGGCCATGGCCTCCCCTGGCTATGACTTTAGTTCCGTGGCATGGCTAGGTCCTTGAAAGCAGAGTCAGGAAGAGGGTCCCTATATTCTTTAGGGGATTGCCTAGGCCAGAGGCAGGGAGCGGGCAAGCAGGAAAGGGTATCAAGACATCTGCCCAACAGGGCTGGTGCTCAGTGCCAACGAGATCTCCCTGGAAGGGACCTGCATGTTCTCATTCCATTAGCAGCCTCAGGTGCCTCTAGTTAGAAGACCTCCAATCCAAAGCAAGGGCAGTGAAGATGGCAGGGCCTGTCTGTTGGCGTGTTTCCCACACGGATCACTCAGATCTGCCTTTGCCCCCAAACCTGGTGGGCTCAGACAACCGACTCAATCAGGCTGAGCAAGTGACATGGGGTGGCCACACTTGAGGTGTCAGAGTGTCTGCTCTCATTTCCTCCTGTGGATCCTTCTAACATCTGGTGAGTTTCCCAGCTCTCTCCAGCCATCCTCCTTGGACACCTTGAGGGCTCACAGGCTAAGCGTGCAGGAACTGATTGTCTACCTACCATGTGGAATAAGGGGGTTGGGGAGACCCCGGAGAGGACCCAGACGGCATGAGGGGAGCAAGGCATGAGGATTAGAGTCTAGATTCCTCTGTGAGGACTCATGGGTGGAGCCTGGGGCTGGGGACTCAGAACAACCTCAAGATCCTCAAGAGAGCTGGAGGTGGGTGGGCCTGGCATCTTAAGGCTGGTACCAGGTGTCAGCCTTCCATTGCTGTAGGAAACACTCAAGGCAATTTTATTTCACTCAACAGATGTTTAGTTCAGCCAGTAGTTTTCAAGGTTTCAGTTCACGATCACTTGGTCCTGGGGTGCCCAGCGGAGGAGGTGGGGGCCTCAGAATATCCCAGCAGGAGTGCATGGTGTGGCCCAAGGCCCCACAATCTCAGTTGAGTACACACTGCAGTGACTCAGAACCTCCCACTGGGACCTGCCTTTGAAAGTGTCCACTGATCCCCACATCACCGCCCTGGTCAGGGGACGCTCATTACCCAAACGACAGACATCATCGTGGAGCAGATTCTGACTGAACCTGTTCTGGGGTCTGTGAATGATGTGCAAGCTCCCTCCAGGAGTCCTGACAGGGTTTGCCTCAGAGAGCAAGCAGGAGACTCACTTCCAGTCAGTGGGATTTTGACATGGAGTCCCGAGCTTGAGTGATGTGAAAGGAGGGGAGGAGAGATGGGAATGGGGAGCAGAGGAGAAGAGAAGAAAAGAGACGTGGTGTAGCAATAGAGGTGACAGAGAACAAACACGGTCCTTGGAACTTGCTGCTCTCTCTTTTGGGCTTCCGTGTTCCATCTGGGAACACTTTGCAGTGAAGCCAATTGTGGGTCCTCCCCAAGCTGGGAGAGCTAGGGGGTCAGGGTCCTTCTGCGTTGGTTGTGGTATGGGGGATTTCTTCTAAAGCACTTGACCCCCTGCCTTCCCAGGGAGGATGCGTTCACTGGGTTTGGGTCTGAGGGCCAGGTGTCCTTCAGTCTGCTCTGACCACAGCTTCCAACTCCTACCCTTCCTTCACAGGGTAGCCCTTCCCTGCCCTGGGCACTGGTGGCCGCATCTAAGGTGGTCTGGCCACTGCTGAGGTCCACAGCCCAGCTTGCCTCCTTTAATGAGAATTTATTATTGGGACACCTCATCATTGGACTCAGTTGCCTCCTCTAACGTATTCCCGATTCCTCATGACTCCAGCCAGTCAATGATGATTCTCTTTTCATCTTTTACCCTAAGTGTCATTTTCCTCCAAGTGACATTTGCCCCTGGAGTAGGGGAGAAGTCTCGTACCAGGGAGGCTGGTGCCTGAGCCTCCACCGCTGCTATCATTTCTACCATGACCTGCCTTTCCTACACCGACCCCCCCCCCCTGCTGACACTGTCAGGTGATCTTTGGCTTGTGTGATCTTCACCCTGTGAGCTCTCTGGGGCCAGGACTCACAGCCCAAAGCCCTGTACTTGCTCGTACTATGAACTTCACCTGTTCATCTATCCTTAACTCCAGAATGGGGCCCACGGCAGTCACCAAATCCCATTGTATTACTCTAAAGGGCCCCACGGGTGTTAGGATCAGTGTGGTAAAAGGGAACAGGAAGGCTTGTAGCTGGATCTTGGGAGCTAACCTTGCCTGGGTTGACTTTTTCAGGCCCTGATCAAATGTTATGTATGAGATCAGGCCACTCATGCTCGATGGAAGTGCTTAGAGTTGCATGCCATGGCTCCACAGTCGACTCTTCTAGAGAAGAAAGATAATTCTGTTTTTGACCACTTACTACACTTTCTCTACAGTCCATTGGTTCCTGATGACAACTTATCGTATACATCTTGGCTTCGTTTTGCAATAAGTCTATTTGAAGGCAACGCAACTCATTAGCTGCCTGACATGGCCCACAGCACTTGGTGCAGCCAGCTGGCAAGGGACACTCCGTGTCAGCAGAAATGCTCGATGTACTGCTTGGCCCTTTGAAAACCAGATTCCTGTTAAGCTGACTTATGTGTAGGCCATGATGGAGCAGGCCTGGTGACATCATGCATCCTTTGATGGTTGCCACCCCTTCTCCCCCAGGACGCAAACGTTCCTAGGAGGTATGTAATGGTTGGGCCTCTTGCACTGCGCAGTGTGAACATTTGAGACTCCTTAACTGGCCTCAGGTATTCAGTGGGCTGAAAAAAATACAACAAAGAAAGATGAGCCCCCCTCACCCCCCCACACAGATGTACAGTCTCAAACTTTAAGCATTTCAAAGCTAGAAAGTAAAAATTGCCTGGGCCTTATAAATAGATGGTATTTGAAATAAAATTAAGACTAGAATCCAGGCTCCTTTCCTCTGTGATCAGAAGAAAGCCATATGTCCCCTCAGGCTGTTCCGTCTGTTCTCTGGAAATGAAGGCCCCAAAGCCCTGCCCAGCTTCCAGACCCAGGGAGGCTGAGGCTGCAGCTCTGGGTGGAGCCGGAAACCAACACGGGGTGAGACCATTCCAGGGCTGTGTCCCAGCTGGAATGAACCTTTGTCGCTCAGCATGAGCAAGATCCCGAGGCGGTCCGTGCTCAGGTTTGGTGGAACAAATGAACTTGCTCGGCCACTCCCCTCGAATGTGAACTTGATTCTCTGTAAAGTCAGAACTCAGCCGGGGTCACTCGCTCTCTGCCCAGGGCCGTGCTCTGCAGCAGGGGTTGAGGGGAGTCTATGGTTCAGAGCTCAGGTTCTCTCGGGTCCTTGTTCATTCCCAAGGCCACCACCCAGGAATGCAGAGCCTGGGACTCATCCTTGTCCTTAACTCTACCTAAGGACATCTTTCCTTAAAGATGTGTGCCCCAAACAAAGCATAAAGCTTCCTTCCAGGCAGACTGACCAGACTACACTCAGCTCCAGCTGAGACCACCTTAATAACCACTGTGTGAGTGGTTCACAGATCTGGAGCGCTCATCTGTGATTTGAGTTAAATGACATACTCTGCTGAATTCATTTCTACTTAATTGATTTTTAATTTGTGGTCTCACTAGAAGTTGCAAAAAGAGCACAGCCAGGTCCAGCAGAGCTGTCTCAACATCCTCTGATGTCTTGTGTGGCTTTGGACTATGATTCCATCTGGAAATATTCATCAAATTATGAATGGAGTTGGTGGCTAGTTGGATGCCTCATGGGGTTCCCACAGAGAAATCCTTCCCCAAGGTCTTGGCCTAACACTGACATTGACATCAGATCTCCAGGATATGCCCTGGAGTCTCAGTGGACCTCTCTAGATGGTTGCAAACAGGGTTTTCCCAGGGTAGTGACACACAGGAGTGTTGCTACCCACAGACTAGTCCCTGTATGCTCTCCATTATGCTCCAGAAAAAAAGCCATGCTGCCTATGTGGGTATGATGCATTTTTTTTTGTCTCCTCAGACCTAAGTGTTGAGTGGGCTGGGTACCTCACTCAGCCCAGCACCCAGACTTTAGCAAGCCTGCATTTGGGGGCCTGTGGTTGGTGGAAGGGCTTTCTCTGACAATCGAGGCCTGAGACTGCCCAGCATAATGGGGATGGGGTGGGTAATGCTGATAGACACAAGGAAGATTCTTCCCGTCTTGTTCACTGTCCTAGTTAGTGACAGGTACCATGCTGAAGACACTGAGGCCTGGTTAGAGGATAAATAAGTCAGTGCAGAGTTGTAGCCAGGAGGGCCTCTGGGATATGGCATCCTGGCTATATACCTAGATCTCCCAGGAAGTCAACCTCTGTGCCACCTGTGTGCCTCACCTCAACTTCCTGGCTCTGAGACAAGACAGCTCACTCCTGGGCCTTGGAGGCTTCCTCTGGTCTTTCTCTCATGGCTGTGGTTTCTCAGTTGGTCTTTAAGATGTCATTAAGTGTCAGCCCTGGGCCCTGGGGTGAGGCTCAGGAGCAGCACTCATCCCAGCAGGCCTTGCTCTCTCTGGGCATTTTCAATCCCAACACTCTGTTATTAGCATCAGTGGGTAGTTTGGTGTTTGATGGGCCTCTAATTCCCCCGAGGGCCCTCTAAGTTCTTAGCAAGCAGAAAGAGCAACTTGGGCTAGCACAGAGCCTGCACTCTGAGAGTGAACCCCTGACTGTATCAGCTCACACAGAGCTCACTCTTGAGTGCATGGGCAGTGAGGAGGTGGCCATTATGCCCCAAGGCTCCATGGACACCCAGAAGGTGCCTACTCCTAACATCCAGGCTCTTATATGCAGGTGCCTTACCTGGGCTGGCCCTTTTCACTTGGAGACAACAATTGAGTGACACTCTGTCTAATTTTCTCTCACAGAGGCTCTTCCACGGCAGTTCATCTGGGGAACAGGGCAGAGTGTGAGACAGGGTCCAGAGTGATCAGAATGGGTGGGTCAGGACAGCAGGCTATGTGCAGTTGCTTGCTCTTGTCCAGGCTTATTCACTCTACAGAGACCTGTATTCTGTGGCCCATTCCATCCCACTGCCTGCCTTCACTCATGACCCCCTCTGCACCCCAGGATGGAGCCAGGCAGGAAAATCCAAGGGAGATAGAGGGAGGATAAAGGCAGAGTGGGAGAAGTGAGCCAGCCACCCAAGGAGCAACATGTAATGGGACACATGGTGATACATAGATTAATAGTTATGGGTTGAGTTAAGTTATAAGAGCTAGTTAGTAAGAATCTTGAGCCATAGGCCATATGATTTGCAATTAATGTTAAACCTTTGAGTGATTATTTTATAAACAGTTGCGGGACTGCAGGGCTGGGTGGAACCAGAGAAATTTCTGATTACATTTGGCGCCCAATGTGGGGCACAAACCCACAACCCTGAGATTAAGAGTCTCATGCTCTACTGACTGAGCTAGCCAGTCCAGACTGCAGGGCCGGGTGGGACCAGAGAAACTTCGACTACATTCCTCTGTTCAGACAACTAGAATTTTAGTTTATGAGTTTTGCTGTTGTTTTATTTTTCTAACTAATTTTGGCTTTTATCTTTACAACTTCCTTATTGCTGTTTTCTTTTTGATTGCTCTGTTTCCCTCAGCTTGCTTGATAAGATATTTAATCTTTTATTGTTTCACTTTTAGTGATTTATACTCTGACCTGTGAGCTTTAGCATGTCACTGTGATTATGCCTTTTCTAGTCTCACTGTGTTTTAGAAAGCCTCCAACTGGGGTTTGACTTTTGCCTTTTGCCCCTGACGTTTTTAATCTGACTCTAATTACCCAGTAGAAGGATTTTTTTTGCTATTAAATTTTACATTTTGTTTCATTATGAACAGAAAAGGGTTGTTTCTGCATTCTGAGATCTGAGCATGAAATACACTCACTGTTGAGTGGAGTCTGTGTGCCACCATCTCTGTTCCACGTGCACTGGACGTGGCAGCTTGTTTAGGTTTTCTGTGGCCTCATTGGCTTCTTGTTCGTCCAACCACAAGCAGACAGATGTGCTGTGATGATGCACTGCCTGTCAGGTTTCCCCCTTTTTCCCTCCTCATCTCTCCTGAAGCTGCTTTCATGAGCCCTGTCCTCTTGTGTGGAGCAGAACCATGTGTTCTGTACAGTAACTCCCGGTGTTAGAAATGGCTGGTTTTGCTCAATGCTTTTTTTTTCCTTTTTGCTTGAATTCCATTTGACTGTATATCAATAAAGCAAGTGTCCTAGTTAGCATCAGTTGTCAACCTGACACACTTGGGAAGGGGAACCTCCACTGGGAATTACCTCCATCAGGTTAGCATGTGGGCAAGACTATGGGGGCATTTTCTTGATTAATGATTGATGTGGCAGGACCCATCTCACTGTGGGTGGTGCCACCCTGGGCTGGTGGTCCTAGATTCTATAAGAAAGCAGGCTGAGCAAACCATGAGGAGCAAGCCAGTAAGTAGCACTCCTCCATGGCCTCTGCTGTGACACAATGTTTGGCTTTTCTTTGTCACAGTGTATATTTTCTTTTTTTTAACCTTGTTTTATTTGTTCCTTTTATGTTTGTGGGGTGGTTTGTTCAATGTTTATGAAACTCATATATGAAATACAATCTGAAAATTGTATTTTCATATATCTTTATAGATAACTTTATATATCATATTTATTTAACATTTTTATATACATATTGTTTTCCTGTGTCCCCACAGCCTATCTCTGATTTAATATTCAACTATTTGCTTTATCTTAATGATACTTTTTACTTCCAATTATTACTATGTATTTTTACCTACATACCAATCCATAGACTTAGTCTCTCTTTTTTCCTTTTTGAGACATGATCTCACCATGTAGCTGAGGTTGGTCTTGAACTCACAGATCCTTCTGTCTCTACCTCCTAAGTACCAAACTAACAAGTGTGTCTCTCCATGCCCAGTTCCCATTCTCTTTATCTTCCTGTATTAGTTTCTTTTCTTGTTGCTGTAATCAAATACTGGACAAAAGTGACTTAAGAATGGAAGGGTTTACTTCGGCTCATAGCTCAAGAGCAGCATTCCTAATAGTGGGGAAAGCATGCAGGAGGACTAGGAAGCATGGCCACAGCGTGCCCACAGTCAGGACGCAGAGAGAGATGAACACTAGTACTCAGCCCACTTTCTCTTTTTGTTTAGTTCAGTCACCCAGCCCATAGAGTGGTTCTGTTCAAGATAGTTCTTCCCAGTTTAGCTAAAACTTTCTGGAAACACCCTCATATGCACACTCAGAAGTGTGTTTCAATGCTGATTCAAATCTAGTCAAATTGACAATAGAGATTAATTAATTAATCCCAATTAATTCCAATTTTCTACTTTGTCAGGAGAGAGAGCCTTTGTGTGCAATTTTCTGCTCTTGTTCTCACTGCTTTGTATTGTTGCTGTCTCGAATATACAGGGCATCTGTGCCTCTTATATACAGGGCATCTGCGTCTCTTATGTATACAGGACATCTGTGCCTCTTATGTATACAGGGCATCTGTGCATTTTACATATATAGGATGTCAGTACACTTGGAAACACAGATGTTCTTTGGCATTTACACACTGAGCATCTTGAAAAACTATGTATACTTGTCAGTGGTTTTGAATTCATGAAAATCTGTGCAAATAAACACATGCTGCACTCCCAAGGTTCCCATACACCGCCTCCCTTCTCCACCAGGAACTGTGGCCTCACAGCCCTTCTGTGTCCTCTCCCTAACCTTCTGTGGCTTCACTGAATTCCTGCCCAGACATTCTTCCCTCTTCAGTGCTCCCAGTCTCTCTTCAGCTGTGTCTAATCCATCCACAAACCTGTGTGTTCAATGTTTTCAGCGCATCTCTAATACCCATTTAAAAGGCCCCCACCTCCTTTGGCAAGATTTCTTACTGTGTTTCTTAGTCAGCTAAACACATTGGTGATAATTATTTTAAATTTTAATTATTTAGATGTTTGTGTCTATTATAGTCTGCGACTGCTTCAGATCTACTTCCTTTGTCTGTTGTTTCCCTTGATTTGTTTTCTTATTTTTTCTGTCTCTCTGTCTCCCTGTCTATGTGTGTGTATGTGTGTGTGTGTGTCTGTCTATCTGTCTGTCTTCCCCATAGACACATAGTGTCCTGTTTGCTAAGCAGGCACTCTTCTCTATTCCTGATCAAGTCTCCAGCTTGGTCATTCCTACTCTTGTTTTCTTGTGAATCTGGGGTTTTCTTGTTCCTATTCATTACCAGAAGGGATGTATAAAAGCCTGGAAAGAGAACCAAGGTTTCAGATTTCCCAGGAACTCCCTCTGTGGTGGACTCTGTGTGCCCTCCTGGTCCTGGAATCTAAAGCTCTGCTCAGCTCTTACCTGTTTCTTCTGGAATGGACACAGGACCCTGGAGATGGCCCAGACTGTCTGCTTTTTCCTCTTTCCTGGATCCATGCCTTGTAATGTTCCTGTGCAGCCTTAGCTGCTTGATGTCTTCTCTCAGGTTTTCCTTTTGTCTAGATTTTCTCTTTTTTTCTTGGCTGAAGTGTTGGTGGGAATTACCTACTCGGTCGGTCATTTCCAGAAGTGGAACTTTTGAGTAATTTCAAACTGTTTAGCATTTCCCATTTTTTTTCAGTACTGTCCATCTATTTATCTTATGATTATGGTGAGTTAAGATACTAACAGATAACAGATAGATGTGAAGCTGGCACCAGGAGACTTTCATCAGCATCCCTAGCCACTGCGTTCTGCACTGTATCAAAGAATCAAAGCTGTGACCACTGGGGAGCCTTTTGTTCTCTCTAATACAGGACTGCCCATTAGAGTTGTGAAGGCAGTATGCCCAGGAGGCGACAAACACCAATGAATATGTCATACTGCTCTGCCAGTCCCAAGTTGGCTCCTATGCCAGGAACCTGGCTGCTTCCTGGAAGTCAGCCCACAGTCTGCACACTGGGAAGAGGCACTGTGGACACTGGGGTCACCTGAATTGTCTTCCTTTAATAAGCACTTTGGGTGTCTTCTCCGTATGTCTAGAGCCTCCACCTCCTCTTTATTTAACTTTTTTTTTTCTCTTTAGATTTTGGATCAGTTGGAAAGCCCATATAAGTTTACAACATGAATAGCATATAACACGGTGATATTTTGTGACTCGAAGCCAAGTTAAACATATGGCCATTTGAACGTTATTTTGTTGAAAACCTTTTTGGAAATGCCTTTTATTCACTTTTGGGCAGATCTAATTATAGATGGATTTTTTAGCTTGTATGTTGTGCACATGATTTGGTAGGTCTGAACAAACCAGAGGGGCCAAATCTCCCCCGAGGGAACAGGCAAATCCATGGGTTATAGAATTTTTTTAATATTAACTATTGCTCAATTAATATTAGCCCTCCTCTCAGGATTCCACATACCCCGCTTACAGCACACTTGCACTACAGTAGAGCTTCACCTGTGTAGTTAATTGTTCAGAATCCGCCTAGCAGCCTCAGCATACTTAATATTTAGGCTTCAGAGGAGACTGTTTGCCTGCAGCATGCCGAATAAGCCTTGCTAGCATGCCCTGCACTCTGCCTCTGTCCTGTGAATGATCCTCGGTGACCTCTGCCTCCAGCCACACAGGGGCCCTTGTTGGGAACATGCTCTTTGTTCTCTGCAGGGCTGAGTTCCCTGGGGACTATATAGTCGGGGCAGTGCAGAGTTCTTGCTGGAGGCTCAGGGCCCTGTGGTGCTTTGCAGTTTGAATGAATGATGGGAGGCAGTGAGCTTAGGGAGATAGAGGGCAGGTCTCTGGCCACTCAGAGCTTCGTCTATTCAGTGTGCATACCACAGAGCCACCTTGGGTATTAAACAGGACGGGACATGATAATGAACGTTGTTTAGCCCCAGCTCACAGTCCCTGGGCCTCTGGTGTATGTGTGTATGCTGTCACTGGGATCCAGCATATGCTTCCTTGTGTGGCTAGGAGGCTGATCCCCGACTCCCGACACTCCCTGATGCTGCAATATTACACAAAATTACAGCCCTGAGAAGCACTTTCCTAGAAGAAGCTTTAGGTTAGAATCAGGGAGGATCACGGTCTTTGATGCAGCTTGTGGACAGTGGTCACAGGAATAGTGGCTCTCAACCAGCAGCAAGAGCAGGGGACGGTGTCAGAAGAGCAAATGAAACCCTTGAGGGGACTGGCAGGTCAAGCAGCAGGCAGGGATCCTGGGCTGCTGGAGAGGAGGTCACTGGCTTTAATCCTAGGATGAGCCAAAATAAAGGTCACCTGGCTCTTCACGAATCCTTCCTCCCATTAAAGTCACAGAAATAATACACAAATAAATCCCCCAGCACGGTTGTGAGGATCAAGGACACTGGGTTTCCTCCCTCTTTCTTACCTCCACTCCTGGCCCTCAGTCACACTGGCTGAGTTCTCCCAGCATTCTGGGTCCCTCACAGGTCAGGAGGAAGGAATGAGGGAGAGAGGCACAATCTCCTCTTCATGAGCCTCAGCGCAGACTCAGATTGTTGCCATCTAGGGGTCTTGATCGAAGTTGTTCCCTCTGCCAGCTAAAAAGACAGAAGAACAGGTAACAGTGGGAGGCTGGAACACAGCAGCTAGAAGCAGCCAGAACCAGCCGGAATCAGTCAGAACCATCCAGAACTAGTCAAAATCAATCAGAACCAGCCAGAATCAGTCAGAACCAGCCAGAACTAGTCAGAATCAGCCAGAACCAGCCGGAATCAGTCAGAACCATCCAGAACTAGTCAAAATCAGTCAGAACCAGCCAGAACTAGTCAGGATCAGTCAGAACCAGCCAGAATCAGTCAGAACCAGCCAGAACTAGTCAGAATCAGTCAGAACCAGCTGGAATCAGTCAGAACCAGCCAGAACTAGTCAGGATCAGTCAGAACCAGCCGGAATCAGTCAGAACCATCCAGAACTAGTCAGGATCAGTCAGAACCAGCCGGAATCAGTCAGAACCAGCCAGAACTAGTCAGAATCAGTCAGAACCAGCTGGAATCAGTCAGAACCAGCCAGAACTAGAATCAGTCAGACTAGTCAGAATCAGTCAGAACTAGCCAGAACCAGCCAGAATTAGTCAGAACCAGCCAGAACTAGTCAGAATCAGTCAGAACCAGCCAGAATCAGTCAGAACCAGCCAGAACTAGTCAGAATCAGTCAGAACCAGCCAGAACTAGCCAGAACCAGTCAGAACTAGCCAGAATCATCCAGAACCAGCCAGAATCAACTAAGAAAGACTTTTATTAGAGGTGAGGAAATACACACACACACACACACACACACACACACACACACACACACACACACACACACACACACAATCACACACACATTTTCTCACCCCAGAAAGAGCCCACAATAGACCAAAGTAATGATTGCATCAACGTCCAGCTTGGTAACCTGTGAGTTTTTTGGGGGGGCTGCTAACAGGAGTGTGAGTGAGAGGCTACTCACAGGAGCAAGGACACTAACATCATCAAAAAGCCCACCCCCGCGTGGAGCAGCAACCCTGGCACTCTCTGCATAGTGTGCAGGCAGCTGGACTGAGAGTCCTGGCATCGATTCTCTGCAGATTAGCTGGCCAGTCCCCCATATAGCAGTCAGTGACTCCTTTTTATACAGCTGAGGAGAGGCTGTGAGAATCTTCAAAGATCCTCTTTTCCCAGACTTTTCTTTATCTCCCTGGAGCAAATGCTTTAATTCTGAGGAAAATGCAGCATGACAGAGTGTAGGCAGGGGTAAGGCCATCCTTGCTTTGGTCAGAGAAGTATCTATTACTGCTAATGGGTGGAGAAGGGGATATCTGGGATTTGCCTTCCCTGGGTCAGGCTCAGAGGGATGGCAAAGACTTCCTCTGGCCTGAGTGCAAATGTGGACAGTGTGTGCAAGTATGAGTGTTTATGGATGATTGGCCAGTGTGTGCAAAAACTAGCAATAACAGCTTCCTTTTCCCAGGAATTTACAGCCTGAGACCACACCTACAGACACCTCCTACCCAAACTAGCTAACCCTTCCCCTCTGCTGTACATAATAAACTCAGTGAGGCTCTGGGTTGTCCCACAGTGGGTGCCACTCACCAGAGTGAACCATGGACCACCCAATCCCAGCTTTTCTGAAGGTCTGTCCTTTATTCTCTCACACTCCAGTAGGATTTCTAGGACCAAGCCATACAGGACACGGCCCTTGTGATGGTGACTTTGTGTAAGAGATTCCCACTTAGCCAGACAGCCCCAAGGCTGCAGTGTGACTGTCAACTCCCCTTAGTTGGCTGAGATTTCCATGCTCAAAGGGCTAATGCACCTTACTTGAAGTATCTGTAGGCAATCTGCAAAAGGTTTTACACACATCTATTTGCAAAGGCCATTCACATTTCTCCTCTGCTATTTTGTGTGTGAATGTTGTAGGGTGTTGCCTTTGATTTTGAGTGTTACTGTAGTTGGACTAAGAGATGCCCAGGGGTGGGGGTTAGTGGGGCACACCCCTGGGAGAACCAGTGAGGTCATCCATCCCCAGACTCAACTAGATCCTGAGGACTCCCATTAATCCATGGATTAACCCCTTGATGGAACCACAATGCTGGTGTTATTGAGAGGTGGCGAGGAGTAGAGGCAGGGCCTAACTGGAAGAGATGTATCCCTGGGGAACGGATCCTTATGTGAGAAATAAGTTAATAACAAATTCAAGAGGCTAATGGAAATGAAACCGTTTTTAATGGACTATTCTGCAGAAGGGAACCAGCACAGAGGAATGTGGTGGTATCTTGTTTGTGCTCTAACAAATAAAGCTTGCCTGGAGATCAGAGTGTGAAGCCAGCCACTAGTTAACCATAGAGGCCAGGCAGTGGTGGCACACACCTTTAATCCCAGCACTTGGGATCTCATGTCTTTAACCCCAGTACTTGGGAGGCACACACCTTAATCCCAGCACTAGGGAGGTGGAGACAGGAAGTGATATGGCTGGGGGGAAAGAGGAATATAAGGTGGAGGAGAAAGGCACTCACCCCAACTGAGGAGTTGGCAAGGTAAGAGGTGGCTGTGGCTTGCTCCTTTGTCTTTCTAATCTTTCAGTGTGGAGTCCTGCCCCACTGGGAACTTAGGTCCCCTGAGAAGGGAGACCTGGAACCAAGGAAAGGTAAGTGTGCTGCTTGCCCATTTCTTAGCCTCCCTTTTCCTGGGAGACAGTGAGGCACAGCAGGGAGCCAAGTCAGGCAGGACTCTTTATTTAAAAACAAGCTCCTACAGACTGCCCGCTGAACTCTCAAGAGAGCCTCATACTGAAAATGGACCGGACCAGTTTCTTTCTTACACTGGGACATAGTACCCATGTCTTGTTCTCTCTTCTCTGGTTCCCGTGACGTGAGCATCCTCCAAGACACGTCCACACCGCCGTGGGTGTTCTGTCCGAGCACGCCGGGCCACGTGACCACAGACTGAGCCCTCTGGCACTGTGTGCACCATCCCCCCTCGCCTCGCTTCAGTCGGGCATTTCGGCCGCAGAGCTGGGATGATAACTAACACGTTTCATCAATCAGGCAGCTGAAAGCATTTCGTAATGTCCTGCGTGATTTCTTCTTTGATCCAAAAGTTACTTATTTCCATTTCATTTTGATTTTCAAATCTTTGGGGCGGGGGGAAGCGAGGTATCTTTCTGTTATTGGTTTGTGGCTGACTTTTGTTTTAGTCAGAAACCATATTTTGTAGAAATGCATTGAGACTTGTTTGATGGCATTGGCATACCTTTATTCAGTGACTATCTCTGCGCACTTAAACGCGGTGTAAATACCGGCCACGTCAAGTGGGCTGACAGTTGCCCAGGTTGCCCAGGGCTTTCCATTCTTCCGGTTTCTTTGCCTGTTACTGACAGAATGGTGCTGAAATGACCACCAGGGGGTTTCTTCCTTTTTAACTTAGTTTATCTGCTTTGCCTTATCTATTTTAAAGTACTATTATTAAAGGTCTATGCATTTTGGCTGTACAGCAGCTTTTTTCAGTCAGTAGTGGCTCTGGCCTCTCGCTTGGCTAGTGTTTCTTTACCTATGTTTGTTGGGAAAATATCCCATCTAGGTGGTGGGAAATACTGCAGGTGGGATGTGCTCAGAGCAGGAGAAAGGATTGTATAGACAGTACTCGGGGTTAGAGGGAGAAGTGTGTGTGTGTGTGTGTGTGTGTGTGTGTGTGTGTGTGTGTGCATGTGCGCCAAGCTTTGCCCTCACTTAAAGCCACACTCACCGTCTCCTTTGTGTCCCTGTGCCCTGGGGCAGAGGACAGGGCAGTGAGGGCAATTTCAGCCCCTGTGTAGCATCTATTCTAGGAGGAGACGGCCACCCCAGCCACATGTCATGCTCTGTCTAGAGAGCGACACTTTGGGGTAGTGACACACACAACTCTGTTTGTGCCATGCTCGTGTTATTCATTCCTGTAGGACAATGGTTCTCAACCTGTGGGTTGGGACCCCTGTAGGGGGTCGCATATCAGATATTTACATTTGATTCATAACAGTAGCAAAATTACAGTTATGAAGTCGCAACAAAATAATTTTATGGTTTGGGGGTCACCACAACATGAGGAACTGTCTGAAGGAGCATTAGGAAGGTTGAGGACCACTGCTGTAGGGCTATGTGCCTAGTCGATGTTCAGTTTTAGGGAGAACTTCATGACTTTGAGTCTGTGACAACATCCAGTCCACACGTGAGACTTCTGGAGGCTGCATGGTTCACACACTTGCTGATGTGTCGCAGCCGGGGAGGGGAAGAACCAGGGTCCCACCCAGTTCTGAGGACCCCAAAAGCCCAGGCCTGTGGTGGCCCGTTTCTGAAAGATCTCCTGCTGACCTCTCGCCCACCTCACATCCCTTCTGCACCCACTGAAGGCAGACACACAGGTTTGAAGCCACTGGAGGAGGCTGCCCTCGGGGAATGGACGATTTGGGTCCCTGCCGTGGGAGGAGGCACATTTGGACACAGTGGTGTGGATGCAGGAGCCTGGTGACTACGGGGACTGTTACGGTGTGGATGTGAAATGCTCCCCACAGGCCCATGTGTTGGAGCATTTGGTCTCCAGCCAGGGGCGCTGTTTCAGAAGGTTACTGAAGCTTCGGGAGGCAGGGCGGGCCTGGCTAGCAGATGTAGGTCACGTGGGGCCGATCCTTGGTAGTTGAGGTAATAATACAATCCCTCTTTCTCCTGGCCTAACTCGGCTTCTTGTGCCATCGGATGAGAGAGGACCTTGCCATGAACCCCAGCCACCCCGCATGCCACCAAGTCTTCCCTGCCATGATGGACTGAGGCTACGAGCCAAAATAAATCCTTCCGTTGAGTTTCTTCTGTCATAACAAAGGGGAAAGTAACATAAGCTGCCTGGGACTGCACTGCCTAGCAATATGGCCAGAGACCAGCGGGCCTGGCCTCCTCACACCTAAGCCCTGGCCGGCCTGGGGCGCCTTGGTTAGGAGAGCACCTCCCTCAGCCAATTCCGAGAGCCAGGTTGGAAGCCTTGGGTTTTTTTTTTTTCTTTCTCCCCCCTCCACCCCTCAAGTTCAGGGTGTTTCTGGAACACAGAAGAATGTAGATAAGAAGTGGAGCTCCTCCCTAGAGGGAGGGGGTGGAGATTTCTGGGCTCAGTGAAATCCCAGCAGTGGAGAGATGCTACACCAAAGCACAGCCCTCTGTAAGGAGGAGTGGGAGTCGCTTTGACCTTCAACCTTTAGGCAAAGGGTGATCGCATCTCAGGTTGGATGGAACCCAGAATCATTTCTGGACCAAATCTCACCCCCAGTCCCATACAGTTCGATGTGGGATGCCTCTCCCCTCTGCCTGGGCCTTGCCTGCTTCTCCACAGCGTCTCAGGAAAGCAAGGCTTCAAGTGTTCGGCAGATGTAAGTTTTCAATGATGTGACCTAGGTCCAAGTTTGCCAGAAATGCCAGAAACACCGTGGTAAAACTTAATCCAGGCGTGTTGGTTCCTCTCCAAACGTGATTTATCTTACACTCATCAGAACTTGGATGAGACGGGGAAGTGAGCTCCTTCCTTCCCTCGCTGGGATTCATCCATTAGCCCAGGACCTTCGTCCTGCTGCACTCTGCTGCTTCTTGGCCATAGTTTCCTTCACATTCTGTTTTTGTGTGATCATTAGCGTTCCTTCCCCCCTAAACTTTTATAACATTCAAGTCAGCCTTTTATATCCTTCCCAGAAGGGCTGAGATCTCGTGAGCTCCTGCTGTAAACAGTGACTGCCTGGCCTTAATGCTGAACACGTTTGAGTATCTATAAAAAGCCAGGCTCCTCGGTGGGTGCAGCATGCACAGTTTGAACACTCAGTAAAGGGGCTAGGGTGCACACAGACACCCTGGCCCTTCCCACAGCCTCAAACCCAGCTTCTGCTTCTTGCTCCAGGGAAGTCTGCAAGACAAAATGTCACTCTGGCATTAGTATGGCCAGTGGGTAAGAGCCTCCAGAGATCCTGGGCAACTGGCTGTGTCTGCTCTGCTTCAGTTTTGATGTCTTGACTGTGGGTCTTCTGCATGGGACCAATTTGAGAGCCAAGTGTCCTAATGAGTAGGAAGTGCAGGCCCGTTGCATGGTCAGCTTCTGAGTCTGGTCTCAGAAGTGCAGAGGTGAGTGAGAGCTTTGGTCCCTCCTGACCAGGAGTGCTCCACCTAGCTCAGAGTTCTTATCAAAACTGTGCCGTCACTGAGAGACTGGCTATGTCTAGAGACCGTTTCCACGGCTGTGGTTTGGGATGTGTGTATGGGGGTGGAGACATACTACCACTGGGTGATAGGAACCAAGGATGTTGCTAACATTACTTTGTGTACAGGATAGGCCCCCTAGTAACAAGTGCATCTGGCCCCAAAGGTCAGAGGAGCTGAAATGGAGCAGCCCTGTAATTTGAGATTATAAATTCAAGAAGTTCATTACAATTTTGATTAAAACAATAACAACAACAAAACCCCCAAACCTCTGAATTGATTCAGACAGCTAGGAGGAAGCATGGAAAAATGAATCCAATGGGTTCTAAAACAGACCCTCAAAGTGATGACACCCCATTGAAAAGGCAGTGAAATGGACCAGAAGCCAACACCATGGGAAGAACATGCACTTCATCTCCCCCAGGGATGAAGGACCAGAGATGTTGCTAAGCACTCTATGGTGTGTAGAACAGCACCCGATAACAAAAGCCCATCCGGCCGCAAAGGTCAGAGCTGAGACTGAACAGCCCTGGTCTGGCTGCAGGGTTGCCCAGGCTAATGGACTGTTGAAATCGCTATGGGGATTTACAAATATTCCTCATTCTTGGATAAGACAGCTCAGTCAGCAAAGTGCTTGTCACATGAGTGTGAAGACCAAATTCTGAGCCTGAGAACCTCTGTAAGAGTGTCAAGTATGGCCTTGTCTCAGATTTCTACTGCTATGATAAATGCCCCACAGACTTGCCTGCCAGGCTGATGGAGGCTTTTATCAAATGAAATTCCCTCCTTCCAGATGACCCTGGCCTGTGTTGAGTTGACCAAAAAATCAGCCAACACAGTCAATGTGCACTTATAATTCCAGAACTGGAGGGGCAGAGATGGTAGACACTGGGTCCTCACTAGCCAGTCAACCTAGATTGGTAAAGACCAGGCCAATGAGAGACCCTGTCTCAAAGTACAAGGTGCTTGAGGATGACACCTGAGGTTATCTTTCGTCTTCTGGTACGCACACAGACACGAAGACACACAGACACACGCACATGTGCGTACACACATGCATGCATGCATGCTCACGCACGAGCACATACAGATACATTTAACTTTCTCTTTGGACTTCATTTTTGACATGTGTGCTGTTTAGAAATATGTTTATTTTTCAGGTCTTCTAGCATTTTCCAACTATGTATTTTTTTAAACCTATAGTGTAATTCCTCCATTCTGGTAAAACCCCACAGCCTAACGTGATTTCTCTTGTTTTGCCTTTTCTAAGGTGTGCTAATTTATATCTCAGAATGTGGTCTACTGTAGTGGAGGCTGCAGGCCAGAGGCCTGTGTATCTGGTGTGGCTGAGTGAGGCAGTCTATAAATGTCAGGAGGCCCAGTCGATTAATGCTCAATCCAGGAACAGTTGAATTACAGTTCAATTCCACTGTAATTTTCATGGGAGGTTTTCTTTTAATCTGGCTGGAAGCTGACCTGTGTTTCATATTGCTGTAACTCGAGATGTTCCCAGCCTTGGCGCACAGGTTCTTGTGGACATGTGTTTTCATTTTGCTTGGGTCTACACCTTGCCGTGACTCTCTGGTAGCCCATGTGTAGTCATCTGGGGGAACTACAGGCTCTTTTCCATAGTGTCCACAACCCTTCACAATCCCACCCACCCTGGGGAGGCAGAGTTTGCTCTTTTATCAAGGATGTAGGTAGTAGGATAATTTGAAGCCTATCTGTCCTGGCTAGTTTTATGTCACCTTGATACAAGCTAGAGTTATCTGAAAGGAGGGAATCTCAATTGAGAAAATGCCTCCATAAGATCCAACTGTAAGGCATTTTCTTAATTAGTGAATGGTGGGGGAGGGCTCAGGCCATTGTGGACTGTGCCATCCCTGGGCTGGTGGTCCTGGGTTCTATAAGAAAGCAGGCTGAGCAAGCCATGAAGAGCAAGCCTGCAAGCAGCTCCCCTTCATGGCCTCTGCATCAGCTCCTGCCTTCAGGTTCCTGCCCTGCTTGAGTTCCTGTCCTGACTTCCTTTAGTAATGGACTACGATGTGGAAGTGTAAGCCAAATAAACCCTTTCCTTCCCACCTTGCTTTGGTCATGGTGTTTCATCATAGCAATAGTAACCCTGGTGAAGACACTATCCTTCCTCTTTTCATAGATGGCACTTCAGTGATATGAGGAGAGACTTCATGCAAATGGGTGTGGCAGCTTGGCCAGGGTTTGGAGTTTCAACCCAGTCAACTATTGATGTCACATTGCTCTCTTCCAGACTTTGGCTTGCCTCGTCTAACTGAGCCCTCCCACCCACTGCCATGATCTGCCCCTCTACCAGGATTATACCTCCCGAGGCTTCTCCAGCAAGGCAGCCTTCCAGGGCCTTCATCTTCCCTGGCTGGAGGCGACCCTGCAGGCCTGAGTTCCCTGGTCCTTTCAGGTCTGATCTTTCTCTGAGCTCCTCAGAGTATTCTGTTCTACCACACATTTCCTCATCATTAGAGAAATAATAGGACTTCACGACATCTGAAGAAACAGCGGGTGCTGTCTGGGGTGAGTGTGGCATCTTAAAGATCTGGCTTCAGCCAGCCTTTTTGGAGTTGAGAAACAAGAAGCTGAATGCTGGATGTATTTGTAGCACTGGTCATCACCCAGGTGTGGCTTCCACAGCATCCTTCCACCACAGTGGGGCCTCTGAAGACTTGATCCTCCGCCCAGCACAGCATCATCCAGCCTGAGAAAAGCGATCTATGAACAACAGGGTCCTGTCCATCCCTGCCGCCTGAAGAGACAGAGCTGCTCAAGAGTCACTTGGGATTTGAGAGTAACTGAGAATCTGACTCTTGTTTTGAAATTTCTGTTGTTTTTGTTGGAGAGGAAGCAATAATGTCATCATCTCTATGGCCTTGGGGTGACCTTGGGCAGCTCTAGGACCTGAAAGGAGTCATTGTTTATGATTAACTATCACTCTCTGCTGCTGACTTACCTTTTACGCTTACATTGCTACCTGGCGGCCCTTGGGGTTACTGGAATAGCCAGGTGAAGTTTGGCAGTGTGTGTGTGGGGAAAGCATACTGGTAAGGTCAGCTGCCAACCCAGTGGAGGTAAGACAGAGCATGCGGGTGCCCTGGCAGTCACCCCAGCTTCAGTTTTCCCCCTTGGTGTGGTTAGGCCCCGAGCAGTGGGGAGGGAGCCCTCTCCACTGGGGAGGGAGCCCTCTCCACTGTTACAGTTGAGTCTCAACTTCATCTAGTCCGAATTTCATTCACTCTGACTCAAAGAGTGATTTAAAATTCCTGGGGCAAGAGAGCAGGGAAGCTGGGGACTCCCTACAAGGCAGTGTGGGTTCTGTTCTGGCGTGGCCAGGGGAGTGCAGGTCTCTCGGCCTGGCTGGCTGGCTGCTCTAGCACAAAGTAGAAAAATAAAATGGCGACTGAAATGGAACTGACACCTTCTGAGGTCAAGGGCGGGTGGGTGGACACCCGAAGTTTCCAACGAACTTAGGGTGCATCTGCCTTTTCTTGGGGACAAAGCAGACCACTTCTTCCACTCCAGGACTGAGGGAAGCACTCATCAGGGCCCTCAAGCCATAGATAGTTCACTAAAGCAGGCTAACGAACAACCTAATATGAGGTCCTATCTTCACACTTTCCCTTCACTTGGACTAAGAGCCATCATCAGGACCAGGATGCAGGGATGCTTTCTTCCCTGCCTGCCTCGAGCCTCGTCTTACACCTCAAGGATTTCAGCAGGTGATCATGTGACGGGCCCCATGTGTCTCCTTTCCGCTCTGCCCAAACTCCCACATACCTGAGGTAGCAAGGACCATGAAGATGGAGACCAACAGCACACTTTTGTTAAGGATGTGATAGAATGGAAACTCGCACACATGACCAAAACTGGAATGCAGAGGGGCACTGTCAGATATCAAAGAAACTCATCTCACTCAGTACGGGCGGCTCCTCCCATCACTTCCCTCCCTCTCCCCTCCCCTAAACCTCTCCAGCCTAGGAGCTGGCCTTCCCTTCCCTTCCCTTCCCTTCCCTTCCCTCCCCTCCCCTCCCCTCCCCTCCCCTCCCCTCCCCTCCCCTCCCCTCCCCTCCCCTCCCCTCCCCTCCCCTCCCTTCCCTTCCCTTCCCTTCCCTTCCCAAGGCTTCCTTTCCTGTATAAGCCTGCCATTTTGGGCGTGTGCTCTCTTGGTCCTCTACTCTTAGTTCCTGGCTCGGCTTGCTCTTGACCTCCACCTGCTCCTCTTTCTCTTCTCTTCACTGACCACTCCATGGCCAGGTTGGACTCTTTCAGATGCTTGTGGCTGTTCTCTCCTTCATATCTACAATAAACCCTTCTCCTCAACCATCCCCAGGAGCTCATTTTCCTTCAGGCACAACCCAAAGGTTTGGCTGCATGTGATTCTGCCTGGTGTGACACAATCAGCCTCATCCACGTCACTAGCTACTCCCGTTCTCCCAAGCTGCCTCTCCCATTCTCCTTTCTAGAGAGTGGGCTTCTCCCACGTCTCTACAGGCGGGCCTGGGTTCTGCAGTCAGTGGCACTCTGCCACTCCAGGGTAGAGCCACCTCTGTGTTCTCCGGCCTTGGTTTTCCTGCTCTGAGGCTCCACCTTACACAAGTTCCTTTGTGCCATCCCCCCTCCCCATGGTAAGCTCCTTCTTCCCCTCTGTGTCTTGGCTGGCCAGCAGAACGCTTTGCACAAACTCCTCTGCTGTGGGATGGTCTGTATGGCAAATGTGTTGCTGATTAGTCAATAAATAAAACACTGATTGGCCATTGGTTAAGCAGGAAGTGTAGGCGGGGCAAGGAGGAGAATAAAGCTGGGAAGTGGAAGGCTGAGTCAGAGAGACACTGACAGCCGCCATGATGAGAAACAGCATGTGAAGATGCCGGTAAGCCACGAGCCACGTGGCAAGGTATAGATTTATAGAAATGGATTAATTTAAGCTGTAAGAACAGTTAGCAAGAAGCCTGCCACGGCCATACAGTTTATAACCAATATAAGTCTCTGTGTTTACTTGGTTGGGTCTGAGCAGCTGTGGGACTGGCAGGTGAGAGAGATTTGCCCTGACTGTGGGCCAGGCAGGAAAACTCTAGCTACACTCCTCAGTCTTGGCAAATATGTTTTCAATAGGTGGACTGACGAACCCACCAAAAATTACAGCTCTTGTTTCATATTTATGTGGACATAAAACTTGACTCTAAAATTAGGGTGGAACTGAACTGCCATGGAACTGAACTGATGAATATTTATACATTAGTATACAAAATATTAAGCATTGTTGTGACATTTTCAAACATATGTATCAATGAACTGTGTTCACATCCATCTCTCAGTATCCATTACCCTCTCTTGTGCATCCCATCCGCCCCCTTCACCCTGGAGTTACCACTGGTTCTCCATAGCTTTTGGAGGAAGCTCTTTCCCGATTCTCATCGTGTCTGCACTAACTTACGTTCCCTTGGGCAGTGTTAAAGGTTCTTTCCAGTGTGTCCTTCTCTGGCTTGGGCATAAGGGTGATAGTGGTTCAGATGATGAGGTTGGTAGTATTCCTTCCTTTCTCTTTTCCAGACTACTGTGAGCAGCATTGGTGTTAACTTGAAAGATCTGGTAGAATTTGGCAGTAAATTTGTCTGTTTCTGGGCTTCTCTTTGCTGGAAACTTCTACTGCTTTTTTCTCAGTGCTCACAACAGTTCTGTTTAAGTTGTTTATTGTGTGGGGGTGGGGTGGGAAGGGGGAGGACCTCAAAATAGCAGTGCTGGTGACCATGTCCTAAACGGAAGGATTTGGGCCCAGTAAACAGAAAGATTGTTGTTGGTCAATAGAGAGGCCTAAAGGTGGCTTTCTATTTACCAGGAGCCTCCCTTAAACCACAGGAACCTCTCGTAGTTCCCCCAAAGTCCAACTAGATGAAAGGGCATGTAATTCTCTGTCAATCAGAAAAGCCTGTGTGAGCGCAAAGGTCCTGCCATGCTGACCATCATATAAAATCTGTCTTTCTTTTTCTTCATTTTGCCCTTCTCTCTCTCCCTGCCCCCAGACAGCCTTGGCAGTCTGACCCCCAACAAACCTATCTTTCTACCCACGGAGTGGTCTAGCTCAGTGGTTTCACCACACCCTCGCTTGCAATGTCTTGATAACACTTATAAAATCCTGATTCAATTTGGGTATTTGAGTATATCATGTATGTTCAAGGGTTTGTCAATTTCTTTCAGAATTTCAAGGCTTTTTAAATATGCTTTGCAAATATTCTCTAATGACCTTGTTTCTCATTGGTATCTGCTATAATGTCCCCATTCAACTCAAATCTTAAATTGGGTCATATCTTTCTTTTGGTTGGATTGGCTAAGGGCTGAATCCCATTTGTCATTTCAAAGAACCCACTCTTGTTTCATGGATTCTTTATGATTTTTTCCTCTATCTTTCTTTCCTTAATCTCTCCCCTGACCCTTGTTACTTCTTTCTTTATACTGGCTCTGGGTTTGGCTTGCTCTTGTTTTCCAGGGCCTAGGATGTTCTCTCGCTTACCAGGTCTCTCTGTCTTTAGTGTGCTCATAGTGACTGTAAACTCCCCCATCAGAACTGCCTTCACTGTGTCCAAAGCTCATGGTCAGCCATGCTTCTATTTTCAGTTGACTCCAGGAATCTTTAAATTCCATCCCTGACATTTTCAACGGCTCACTGGTCATCTGAGACCATGTTGTTCAATGCCTGGGTATTTGTATAGCTTCTCTTGCTATTGGTTCCTAGTTTTATTCTATTACTATCTAGGAAAATACAAGAAGTTACTTTGGTTTTTTTTTTATTTGTTAAGATTTGCTTTCTGGCCTAAAACATGATTTATTTTTGTAGAAAGTTTCATGGACTTCTCAGAAATATGTGTGCTTCTGAGATCTTGTATGAAATATCCTATGTATGTGAGTTATATGTGTTTGATCTATGGTGCAGCTTAACTCTGAAGTTTCTTTGTTTCATTTTTGTCTGGATGACCTATTGATGATATTGGGGTATTAAATTGCCATTACTGAGTCTGGATCTCTCTGTCCCTTTGTGTCTCAGGATGCTTATTTTATAAAATTTGGGGTACCAATATTTGGTGCATATGTATTTGCAGTCGTATTTCTTGACAGGTTATTCCCCTTTTAATTTGTGATGACCTTTTTTAAAAAAAATCTTTTCTGACCAAATTGCCCTGAAGCCTTTGTCAGGCCCCCACACTCCTGCTCCTGCTGCTTTATTGTTTATTGGCCTGCTGTCTTCAACCCTGTCACTTTCAGTCTGTGTATCTTTGCCAGAGAAGTGTGTTTCTTACAGTCAAGAAGCAGCTGGTTCCTGTTTCAGTCAAATCAGTTAGTCAGAAGAGTCAGAACTTTAGGGGTCCCTGTGACTCCCTCATCTTTACCTCATTTGATCAAGGTCCCCCAGGTCCTGACAGTAGAGTCAGGAAGATTCCCCCAGTCCCCCGACCCCAAGTGCGCTCTCCCCCATTGGTGCCTACTCAAGGGAGGTAGTGGGGATGGAACTTCCACCTGAGTACAAAGATCCCTGGCTTTTAGGTGCTAGGAGTGACAGGGAAGGAGTTGGGCACCATGCTTAGGTTCTGGGAGTTCCAAAGCAATCCATCAAACTAGGAGTATCAGAACTGTAGAATTGTAGAACTGTAGCCCTGGGATCCACATACAGGAAAGGAGAGTGGATTTTAATTCCTGGGAGGAAATGGAACTCCTGAGAAGTCAAGAGGTGTCTCCTGTCAGCAAGAAATTGTGCTGTGCACACACCCAGCATCGATGACATCATCAGCTGTGGATTCAATCTCTCAATCCACCTCTGGTTAAGCCAGAAACCCACTATCTTGTCCTGAAAGGTACCCATCTGGCCAGGTTGAGATCCATGTAAGGTTACTGCACACAGAAAATCAGCAAGCCTCAAGCTCACACTCTATACCCAAGATTCTACCAATTAATCAAAAAGAAAAATGATGCCATTCAGACAAAACAGTCCAGGGTGGGTCGGAGTCCCACCTACAAAGACGACAATGAAACTTGGACAAGATGGATATGTGTGTCACATGTCTGTGTGGAAGCAGAGGCAGACCAGATGTAAGTCCTGAGGCTGCCATTCAGCATGGCCTTATCTTTCCTGGGTACCCGGGATCAGCTCAACGCAGCCAACCACAGCCAGTGACTGACGGCACAGTTAGGAGGCTATCCCAAACCCAATGACTTAAAACGACAACTGGTCACCCGGTTGGGTGGTTTCCACGGGAGGCTTGTATTGCTGCTGCAGGGGAGAGTTAGCTAAAGGCTGACCTGGCCTAGGTTACACTCAATGTGACTTGCAGTTGGAACTGGCTGTCATCTGGGAGTTGATCTAAGGGTGAGGAGTGAGCCTCCTTGGCCTCTCAAGGCTTTTAGCAGTCAGTTGAGAGGGAACAGTGCCAAGAGCCAGTGTTCTATGGAACAGAAGTGGAAGCTGCCCAGTCAGAAACAGGTACGATACCGCTATTGCCCTCTACAGTGAAACAGCCCTAGGATTAGTCCAAGTTCAAGGTAAGAGGAAATACATTCTATACCATGACTGGGATAAGGTCAAGGAAAGAGCTAAAAAGTGACCTGAAAGTATAAGCTAAGATAAACTCTTTCCTTAACTAAGTTATTTTGGTTATGGTGTTTATCCTAACAGAAGCAAACTAAAACATTCCCAAAATAGTGTCACCTACTGGGAGTCATGCTTTCAACATGAGCCTGAGGGGGACATTACATACTCAAATCCTAATCTTCTGTCACAAGTTTCAGGGGGAAGCATGGTAGCATGCAGGCAGACATGGTGCTGGAGAGGTAGCTGAGAATTCTACGTCTGGATCCACAGGCAACAGGAAGTGAACTGTCTACCACACTGGGCATAGTTTGAGCATATGAGACCACCAAGCCCGCCCCCACAGTGACATACTTATTCCAACAAGGCCACACCTACTCCAACAAGGCCACACCTCCTAATAGTGCCACTTCCTATGGGTCAAGCATTCAAACACATGAGTCTATGGGGGCCATGCCTATTCAAACCACCACAAGGAATGTGATTACAGGTGACTTATTCCAAGCAAATTTAAACACAGTATAATGTGGAAAAAAGTTTCCTGGTGTAATACATCCACTGGTGCACGAGGAAGTATAATTAATTATAAGTCGACTCAGGGTACGTGTCATTTCTTCCAAGAAGATGTTTTCCGGAGATAGGCTGTCTGTACTAGTTTAAGGGTCTGAGGAAGGCTCTGGCCTGGTCTTGGTCATACAGATAGTGCAGAGGTCATTTTGGGCTGTTAACCATCTCTGGTCCTGGTTGTGGAAGCTTGGGGGAGCCTCTGGCTATACAGATAATGGTAGGGTCATTTAGACTATTAGGTATCTCTGGTCCTGGTTATGGGGAGCTTGGGGAGCCCCTGGCTGTAAGGATTACTTAGATTACTAGCCACCTCTGGTCCTGGTTTTATAAGTTTAAATGGCCTAGCCCAACAGATAACATAGACCACCAGACTATTAATCACTTCTAATTCCCAGCTTTCTGGATGGAAGAACAAGTTTTACGTGCTACCATTGGAGAGACAATGCTGTGTGGTGCTTCATACCCCTGGTTTCTCTGGGGGTCTGTGGGCACAAGGGCCTTCATGCTGTGCTCTGAACAGGCCTTTATGTGGTTTGGGTATCAGAGTAAAACAAGTTGGGCAATGTTCCTTTTGTTTCTATTTTGTTAAATAATTTGAGGAGTATTGACATTAACTCTTCTCTGAAAGTCTGGTAGAATTATGTCTAAAACCATCTGGCCCTGGACTTTTTATGTTTGGGAGACTTTACATCACTGCTTCTATTTCACTAGGATTCATAGGTCTGTTTAAATTGCTTATCTGGTCTTTATTTAACTTTGGTGAGTGGTATGTGTCAAGATAATTATCCATTTCTTTTAGACTTTCCAGTTCAGTGGAGTACAGGTTTAGCATGTCCTTATGATTCTCTGGATTTCCTCTGTGTTTGTTGTTATGTCCTTTCCATTTCTGATTTTGTTAATTTGAATATTCCACCTTTTAGTTCATTTGGATAAGGGCTTATTAATTTTATTGATTTTTCTCAAGAAACAATTCTGTTTCATTGATTCTTTGTAATTTTTTGTTTTTATTTGATTAATTTCAGGCTTGAGTTTGATTTTTTTTCTTGCCATTTGTTCCTTTGGAGTGTGATTTCTTCTTGTTCTAAAGCTTTTAGGTGTGCTATTATGTTGCTAATGTGCAATCTCTCCAGTTTTTTTATGTAGTTACTTAGTGCTGTGAACTTGCTTCTTAGAACTGGCTTCATTGAGTCCCATAAGTTTGGGTATGTTGTGCATTCATTTTCTTTTAGTTCTAGACAGTCTTTAATTTCTGTCTTGACTCATTTTCATTCAGTAGGAGTTGTTCAGTTTCCATGAATTTGCAAGCTTTCTGTTGTTTCTTTTGTTGAGATCCAGCTTTACTCCATGGTGGTCAGATAGGATGCAGAGTAAGTACTATTTAAATTTTCCTGTATCTGCTGAGATTTGCTTTGTGTCCAAGTATGGGTCAATTTTGGAGAAAGTTCAATGAGGTACTGAGAAGAAGCTATATTCTTTTGGTTTTGGGTGAAATGTTCTGTAAATATTTGTTAGATCTATTTTGTTTATAGCATCAGATAGCTCCAGCATTTCTCAATTATTTGTCTGGATGACCTGTATATCGGTGTAAGTGAGGTATCAAAGCCTCCCACTATCAGTGTGTTAGGATCAACACCTGATTTAAGCTATGTGGTGTTCCTTTTACGAACTTTGTTGCTGTTGTTGTGTTTGGTGCATGGATGTTAAGAACTGAACTGTCCTCTTGGTGGGCTTTTCCTTTCATGAGTATGTAGCATCCTTACCTGTCTCTTTTGATTAGTTTTTGTTTGAAATCATTTTGTTAAACATTAAAATGACTGCATTCACTTGCTTCTTAGGTCCATTTGCTTGGAACATCTGTTTCCATCCTTTACCCTGAAGTGATGTGTATCCTTGAAGTTAAAGTGTGTTTCTTAGATGCAACAGAAGGATGGATCCTGTTTTCACACCCATTCTGTTAATCTATGTCTTTTTATTAGGAGATTAGGACCATTGATATTGAGAGATATTGATGACCAGTGATTATTGTTTTCTGTTATTTTGTTTGTTTATTGTTGTTGTTGTTGGTGGTGGTGATTGTGTGTGTGTGTGTGTGTGTGTGTGTGTGTGTGTGTAAGCATGCATGTGTGTTTTCTGTTTTTTCATTTTGCTGGTCTGGGATTATTTACTCTCTGTGTTTTCTTGGCTGTGGTTAACCTCTTCAGGTTTGAGTTTTCATTCTAGCACCTTCTGTAGATCTAGATTTGTAGATAGATACTGCTTAAATTTGGTATAATCATGGAATGTCTTATTTTCTCCACCTATGGTAATTGAAAGTTTTGTTGGGTACGGTAGTCTGGGCTGGCGTCTGTGGTCTCTTAGAGTCTGCAGCACATCTGTCCAGCCCCTTCTGGCTTCTAGAGTCTCCATTGAGAAGTCAGGTCTAATTCTAATAGGTCTGCCCTTGTGTGTTACTTGGTCTTTTTCTCTTGCACCTTTTAATATCCTTTCTTTGTTTTGAACATTTAGCATTTTGGTTATTATGTGCCATGGAGACTTTCTTTTCTAGTCCAGTATATTTGGTGTTTTGTAAGCTTCTTGCACCTTGATAGGCACCTCCTTCTTTAGGTTAGGGAAATTTTCTTCTATGATTTTGTTGAAATATTTTCTGTCTTTGACCTGTGCTTTTTCTCTATCCTGTGTTTCTACTGCTCTTACATTTGGTCTTTTCACACTGTCCCCGATTTCCTGGATGTTTTGTGCCAGGAGTTTTTAGATTTAACATTTTCTTTGATGGATATATCCATTTATTCTCTTATGTCTTCAATGCCCGTGATTCTCTCTTCCATCTCTTGTATTCTGTTGGTAAGACTTGCCTCTGGTTCCTGCTTGAGTTCCTAATTTTTTCATTTCCAAAATCTCCTCAATTTGGGTTTTCTTTATTGATTCTATTACTTTCAGGTGCTGAATGGTTTTATTCATTTCCTTCCACTGTTTGTGTTTTCGTGGATTTCTTTAAGGGATTTATCCATTTCCTCTTTAAGAACCTCTATCTATCATATTCCTAAAGGCTGTTTTAAGGTCTTTGTCTTGTGTTTCAGCTGTGTTGGAATACTCGGGGCCTCCTGTGGTAGGGTTGTTGGGCTCTGGTGGAGACATACTGTCTTAACTGTCATTGATTGTGTTTTTACACTGGCATCTAGGGATATGTTTTTATGCTTCCCAATCTGGGCTTAGGAAGACTGTAATTCTAGGTCCTGATGATACCTGGTCTTGTCTTTGTTGGGTAGGTGTTTTGTTCCTTGGTTTCTGTTTCCTTTCTGGTTCTTAGGAGAGTGTGGTGGCTGTGAATTGTCTGGTAGGAAATTCTTCTGGGATCCTGATAGGTGAGGGCACTGTGGGTTCCAGGTAAAATGTATTGTTAGGTATTGGGAGCTGACATTTAGGAATGGTGATGGGCTGGGAAGGGGTAGTGAAGGAGGTCCACAGGAGGGAGGAAAGCAGGATGTTCCACTAGGATCTGCTCCGTCCCTGGGAATGAGGGCAGAGAGTGAGGAGGGATCACAGCAGAAGGTCTGCCATAGAGCTGTGGATGAGACTGGGGGATTGGACTTTGGGGGAATTTGAGGGAGAAGTGAAGAGCTATAGTCAGCCTACTTGCTTCCCTAGTCAGAGCAGCCTGTGGGTTCCCAGGGAGTGCTGGGGATTGGGGGAAGCAATGGGGGGGGGAGTTTGGAGGGGAAGATCTGTATGATGCCCTGGAGATGAGGACAGAAGAAGAAGCAGATGAGACTGGGGGATTGGATTTGGAGGAGCAGAAGGAGAGGTGAAGACCTGCAGTTAGCCTGCCTGCTTCCCTGAACAGAGTTGCCCTTTCAGGCATTTGGGACACACTTAGGAAAAGTAACCAAGGCTGTCATCTTTGGACAATATATATTCTGTCACCCTGGCCATGGCAAGCCACACCAGACAACCCACGTGGTCCAGCAACTTGGACAATGGGTAGGAAGGAGCCCTGTCAAGAGGGACAAGCCATATCCCCATCCCCAGCCAGGCTGGTAGCTGTGTGATATAAAGGGAAAGTCAAAGCTAAGGTGAGGAGGCCCATGGGGTTCGGGACCTAAGGTGAGGAGGCCCACGGGGTTCGGGACCTAAGGTGAGGAGACCTGTGGGGTTCAGGACCTAAAGTGAGGAGACCCATGGGATTCGGGACTCTTCTCAGCTGCTTGTTCTCTCCAGGACTCAGATGCTAATCTGAATCGAGACTAGCACTACTTGGAGATTCTTCTAATTCCATCTGACTCTGCGGACTTAAGGCTCATGCAGACAGTCATACTTTTTGGACATCTTGCCAAGAAGGAGCTTCCAAGCCACCAATGTAAAGGGAAATTGAAGAAAGCCATGGATCTTTCCATAAAGCTGTTGCTAAGGGTAAGAGACATACCGGCGAAGCCTGGGGTGTGCACAAGAGTGGGTGCCTTCCATGTCTGTCACAGAGAGGGGAGAAGGATATGGTGGACGAGAATGGGGGTCATGCGCTTTGGGCTAATGTGCAAAGCAGGAGCGGGAGCTGGGCTGTGGGCTGTGAGGCGTTAACAGTTTCCTCAATGGCCGCAGGGGATGGAGGAGCCTGGAGCCCAGGCCCCGGCAGATGAATGGCTTGGTGTGGTGTTAAGTCCTGGATTTAACAGCTTGATTAATGGGCCGGAGGAGAGCAGCTTGGCTAATGAAGTGTGCAGCTGGTTGCTAGAGGGTCACCACTGTTCAGGCAACAATGGCCATCCAGACCCACCCACAGGAGTCCCCTCCTGTGTGAGCTCAGGGAAGCCACTTGCTGGGAACTCACCCAGGACAACATGAGCAAAAACCCAGGGTGTGCGTGTGTGTGTGTGTGTGTGTGTGTGTGTGTGTGTGTGTGTGTGTGTGTGACTTCCAGAAACTCACAGCCCAGGGAGCCCATGCCTAAAACTGCTGTAAACATGCCTCAAAGTTCACAGGTGCTTGTCCAAAGATGTAAGAAAATACCAGGGACTCAGGCCTAGGGGCAGGAAGAGAAGCTCCTGTCAGTTAGACAGTGGACTTCTGGGAGATCTGTACCATTGAGCTAAGAACTCCGTAAGCCTCCTGCTTCCTTCTCTATGCATTCATTAATTTCACAATCCACAGGCTCTCCAGACTCTCAGGTCTAACTCAAGCATCCTGGCCTCTTCATGCCACGACTCACAGCCCACAGGTCTCTGGAACATCACTGTTGTCACGTGATCTGCCATCACACTACTTCAGACCGTGGTCTCCAGTGAACCCAATGACTGGTTCCTGGGTTTCCCCACTCCCCCAGCTCCTCACGGCCATGCCGTTGTTTCAGCCTCTGCCTGGAGACTCTCCATGGCTCCTGATGGCTTCCTGGCCTTCTCACTGTCTGCCATCACTGGTCTCCTGGTCCCATCTAATCCTCCCACACAGTGCCCAGCTCCTGACACACAGCTGCCTCAGGAGCGCAGACACAGCCTCAGGGCTCCTTCATCTACCTTCTGTCTGCTTCTCAACTCTCTTCACACACCACCTCTTCTCGGACTACCCATCAGGTACTCAGGCCTGAGATGAATCTTCATTAAATTTGGCCAAGAAAGAGACGGGCCATCAGCAACTGCTCCTAGGTAGCAGCCTCGAGGTAGGGGACCAGCACAAACCCAGCAGCTTAGCTCTTTATGTTCTGAGCTACCTTAGGGATTGGGCTGCGTGGTCTAGTTGAAGAGCGGCCCACTACTGAGCTCTCTAAGGAGTAGGGGAGACTACTTTGCCCCCCGTATTTTAGCTGAGCTGAGGCCATGATGATGAAGATGATGACGGCTTCCCAGGTCCAGAGCATCTCCGAGTTGTCTTGTGTCCTCACTACAGTATGCATCCCCGTGGGGAGAGAGGACAGTGTAGGACTCATCATCACAACCAGCCCGAGTCTCAGGGATGACAGTAGTCTGTGCCAGCCACATAGCTAGAACTCCATTGGGACCCTACAGCCAGAAGCCAGAGCCCTGCCCACATGGTGGCCGTGTTTGCTTGCACAGAGTGGGATGGGTAAGATGAAGGGCCGGACTCTGAGAAATCATGGTAGGCCTTGTTCAGGCCCTGCTTAGCTTTAGACCAGTGTCTTAAAAGTTAATCTATAAAGTTGCTCCTCTGCTGTGAGAACCTCTGAGCTGCTGTGGAGGCCATCAAAAGATGCTGAGCGGTGAGTCAAAAGGCCGGGTGCCGTCTCATTTCTGCCCATTCATGGCTCCTAACATCATCTCCCTGCACCTCAGGCTCTCCATTTATAGACAAGGAATGTTCTTTGTAGGCTCTTTCTGACACTGGACATTTTTCGCATTCACCCTACACTGAAGATTTTGGTGGAATAGCCCTCTTGAACCCCCTAGGGTGGGACAGCCCAAGATCGTGGCCAGAGCGGCTGATAGAGGGTGTGATAACCTTGTCTCTGGAAGATAGGATCTGGGTTCTTGTGGTAAAATCCTGTGCTGATGTGTAGCTTGTCAAGCATTTTACATCTTTTTTTTTAAATTTTCAAGCATTTTACATCTTTTTTTTTAAATTTTATTTTATAATTTAATTTAATTTTACTTATCAGCCATGGATTCCCTTGTTCTCCTCCCTCCCGCCCCCCCCCCCCCCCGCCTTCCTCCCAGCCCACCCCCCATTCCCATGTCCTCCATGGCAAAGACTCCCCTGGGGATTGAGTTCAACTTGGTAGACTCAGTCCATGCAGGTCCAGTCCCCTCCTCCCAGGCGGAGCCAAGTGTCCCTGTATAAGCCCCAGGTTCCAAACAGCCAGCTCATGCACTGAGGACAGGTCCCGGTCCCACTGCCTGGATGCCTCCCAAACAGTTCAAGCTAATCAACTGTCTCACTTATCCAGAGGGCTTGATCCAGTTGGGGACCCCTCAGCCATTGGTTCATAGTTCATGTGCTTCCATTCATTTGGCTATTTGTCCCTGTGCTTTATCCAACCTTGGTCTCAACAATTCTTGCTCATATAAACCCTCCTCATTCTCGCTAATTGGACTCCCAGAGATCCACCCAGGGCCTAGTCATGGATCTCTGCATCCAGATCCCTCAGTAGTTGGATGAGGTTTCTAGCACGACAATTAGGGTGTTTGGCCATCCCATCACCAGAGTAGGTCAGTTTGGGCTTTCTCTCGACCATTGCCAGCAGTCTATTGTGGAGGTATCCTTGTGGATTTCTGTGGACCTCTCTAGCACCCTGCTTCTTCCTATTCTCATGTGGTCTTCATTTACCATGGTCTCTTATTCCTTGTTCTCCCACTCTGTTCTTGATCCAGCTGGGATCTCCCACTCCCCCAAGGTCTCTTTCCCTTGACCCTTGCCCTTCATTACCCCCACTCACATCCAGGTTGTCCAGCATTTTACATCTTAAAATGAAGCATGGCCTAAGGGCAGGGGCTTCTTTGTCTGCCTATGGGACAAAGCCAGCGGAAAGATATTGTAAACAGAGAAGCAATCCATATGAGTGCAGAGCTGAGGCATAAGGCATCGGCTAGCAGTCTTCCACGCATGAGGTGTTTTTCCCACTTCTGGCTACAGCCCCAGGCTCTCTCCAGCAGTCTCAGGCCGTGGTTCTGCTTTTACCACATGAACATCTGCCGGGAGGTAAAGCAACAGTTACCAGTCACCCACATGTCACACCATAAATCTACACGATGACTCTACGAGGCACAAGAGTCCAGCAGCTTTATGAGGTGCCACCTCTGTGATTAATGGAGTCAGGAGGCTGTGCAGTCAGGAATGGGGGAGACCCAAGGAAGCATTGGCATGAGTGCATAGGTACACATGTATAAACAGAGCCAGACATGCATACACATCGACACATACACAAACATACATGCATAGGCACTCACATAAATACATATGTGCACATATATGCATATATGTATGCATAAACACTCAAACTCATACATCTACACATATACAGACACATACATATTCATAAACATGAATATATATACAATCATACATAGTCTACACACATGCATTTGTGTACTCAACACACATATATGCATGCACACATTTACACACACATGCACATGCACATAAGCACACACAGGATTCCAGCCCTTACCACATCATCCCAGGGACAGTCACTGCATGTCCATTCAGAATTTACTTTACCGACTATGGCTACCCAAAGATGGAATATAAAATTTTATATTTGAAAGGTGTCAGTGAAAATCCAAACGCTCGCCTTTGTCAAGACAGTGTTCCTGTGGTACGCAGCTGCTTCTGTTGGAGTTCTATTTGCAGCATTGGTCATTAATTAAATGGACCCAGAAAGACCTCACTAGAAACCGTGTGGTGGGGACAGGGAGCTCGGTGACTTAGGGACAGGGGCCAGCCAGAGCCTCACTGCCACTGTTGCGTGACACCATTGTCAGGTTTAATAGTCGCAGCTAGCCTCTGAAGAGGGCATGTTCGCTACGTTTTCCAAGTGCAGAAAATGAAGTTTCAAGCGTGTCTGAGTTCACAGAAATGAACAGTGGCAGGGCTGTGAGCCAAACCACGCTGGCGGGTGCCAACGTCTGCTTGGTCTAACGTGCCCTGCTGTGGGTAGCATGCACCCGTGAAACTGAGAGCGGAGCGTGGCTCTGTGCCCAGCAGATCCCTTCAAAACCTAGGCAGGATGTCCTGAGAATCTCAACTGTTGTGAGTAGGTACCGCTCTGATAGTCTCCCCTTGGTAACTTAAATTTTGCCCAGAGGTGCAGCCACTCCATGGTGTGGGTTCAGATCCTCTGATCTTCCATAGTGTGTAGCAAAGAATAGGAGGAGCCTTTAGCTTGAGAGCTTCCCCAGAGTGTTCACCAGAGCACCATTGGGTGCTTGTTCAAAGAATGCTGAGGTGAGGCTCATGACTGAGCGGGTGGGTGCAGAGCGACAGTACGAGGTTACATGGAATGAACCAGTGTGTGCACGAAGATTCTCACTTTGAGCCTGGAGGTGAGGAACTGCTCACAGTGTCTAGCAGGCCTGCAGCTGGCCAGCCCCTTCCCCTGGCATACACATGCACATGCACATAAACACACACAGGATTCCAGCCCTTACCACATTATCCCAGGGACAGTCACTGCATGTCCATTCAGAATTTACTTCATGGACTATGGCTACCCAATAATGGACTATTCAGGCCAAGCGAAGAAGCCATGGTCCATGAAAGAGAGGGGCTGGTTAGAGGAAGGAGGCAGCATTTGTCTGATGGGGGAGGGAGTCTGAAGGCGGGGACCATAAGCCAGTCCAGCAGTCAGTAAGGAGGCTCTGCTGGAGTCGGGGGGGGGGGGTGCACGGGGGTGGGGGGAGATGAGTGGAAGACATCAGGAAAAGGTGAGGGAGGAGGAAAAGGTTGAGGCTGACTGTTGGGGACCTCACAGGAGTGAAACACAGAATTGCTGTTGAAGAAAGAAAAAAAAAGGAGGGGGAAACATTGTCACAGAGCAAGGAGAAAATCGCTCAGAAATGGAGAACTAGACTACTCCACTTAGAAGTAAAGTTTGAAGAATACTGAAACATGGATGTTAGGTCTCAAACTCGGGACAAACAGCTGAGGTGCCTAATTAACATATCAAAGCTGATGCTGGCTGCCAGGTTCTCCCAGCATCCCTCAGTCCCTACCTGTTTCAGGGTATGGCTGCCATCTGCCCCCTACCCCAAACTTCTCCAGCCCAGGGCCCTTGCATGTCTAATCCAGGCATTTTGCTACACAGGTCCTTTTTGGCCCTCTTGGCCTACCTTACCTTCCCAGCCTCTTGGTCTGACACTCCCTCCCCCCCCCCCCCCACCCCGCCCCTGCCCCTCTTCTTCACTTCTCCACACAGGGCTCAGGACTCTCCCAGATGTCTCTCTCTGCCTCTGGCTATGCTTTCTCTTTCACATACAATAAACTTTCTCCTATGTTCAGAGAAGTTGCCACCCCAGCCCAGGACAGAAGCGGGGACTGTGGGAGATGAGGACATGTAGGGAGGGAGTGTACCCCAGGCTGGCAGTGCAGGCCTGTGGGCTGTATGGGAGGCTGAGGTAGGGGATTGCAAGTTCAAGGCCAGTCTGGGCTAAACTTCGTGAGGTCTTATCTCAAAATGAAAAGTATAAAGAGGCTGAGGATACAGCTCAGTGGTAGAGTGGCATTGGCAAGATTCTAGGCAGCAAAAGGAGAACTTCCTGTGAGCAATGAAGGGCTGAGGTGGAAGCAAGCAGACATCTCACAGACAGCATATGCTTCTTCCTACAACTGGGAGGGAGTCTGGCACCCTGCTTATCATCCAGTGTCCTTGAGGTGTCAGCCTCTAGCAGATTCGAATTCCCTCCATAGTCTGAATGAAGTCGATGGCACCGTGTGGCTAGCGGAGCCACGTGGTTCCAGTGTGGCATTCCCACTATTTTCCTGGGGGAGGCGAAGTTCAAGGTTGAAGAGAAGGAACAGAAGTTCTTTGGTAAGGCAAGCACCAGTGGCAGGTGACAGCCAACAGGTTCCAGGGCTCTTGGAGAAGACAAGGCTGTGGAGGAGCTGTTTTTCACAGAGCTCTGTAAGCGATGGGGCTTGTGGAGCAGGTACCACATAGCTTAGAACCAATGTCTCTTTGGAAGATTCAAATACGTGGACAAGGCAAAGACAGCTCCTCCACTTCATTGAGCTGAAGCTGTGAAAACACGGACTGGGTGGATTTCCCCTGCCCACCCCCATTGTTATACAGGTTTCGTTACGGGGTTGCATAAGAACTTTTGAAACACAGTCTGAGTGGTTTCTTTTTTACCTGTTGTTATTTATATAGGTTTCATTACGGGGGTGCATAAGAACTATTGAAAAGGTTTCCATGACTTTTACCAAAGGGAGGACACGGCATTGCTGGATAGCAATGAAAATGTACCTTTTCCTCACATGGACCCATCTAGCCTTCAACTGGAGAACCCTCAAACCTTCATTAAAAACAAAAACAAAAGCAAGCAAACAAACAAACAAAAACTAACTGCAGGGCTGGAGAGATGACTCAGTGGTTAAAAGCACCAGCTGCTCTTCCAGAGGACTGGGGTTCAATTCCCAGCAACCAGAGGGTGGCTCACAATTGTCTCTAACTCCTGTCCCAGGGAATCTGTCACCCTCTTCTGGCCTCATGGGCACCAGGCACACATGTGGTACAAAGATACATGCGTGCAAAAACACTCATACACATAAAATAAAAAAAAGAAAAATCTCAAAAAAAATGACTGCATCTATATATCATAATACTACTGTATAATTTTGCCCTTTTCCTGATTTTCTCAATGTTTAAAACTCTGCTTTTCATTATCAGAAAGACCCAGACTTTTTTTTGCCCTAACCTCAGAGCCACACTGTAAAATAAATAACACGACATTCCATTAAATTAGCCTCCATAAAATGGTGCAGTACAGTTTTTTTTTTTTAAGATGATGAAAAACCTGAAGACATCAATGGCTTTTTATCAGAGAAATTTCCCTCACCTCTGAAGAAGACTGGAATTAATTTAAATAGCACCAGAAATAGAACAGGAAAGCTGCACCAGCCAAGTTCTTTCTCAAACAGCAAAACTGAGCCTCACAAAGGTGGATGTTTCTCATAGTTCCCATGCTGAGAGAGGTGACCCTGAAGATCCACACATCTGTCTACATCTGGACACATCGCCTAGCTGTCAGGTGGATAACTCACGTTGGGTGTGTTTAAAACCCAGCTTGCCCCATTGTACGGAGCAGGTCCCACTTAGAACTCATTTCAGTTTCAAAGGGAGATTACAGCCCTTTGAAATCCCTTAAAGGAGAAATTCCACCTCTGCTTTTTATTATCCGATTGCATTAGTTCTTATATTAGGATAAAAAGAAACATATTCTGCTCTTTAAACAATAGGGAAGGGAAACATCACCCCTGGCAGCCTTGCTTTCTCGGGGAATTCTAATCCATTCATATCCTCAAAGGCACTTTCATTCTTTGGGGAAGATTTGAGGGCCAATTAATTGTAGCCCCTTGGGACCCACCCATGCCCTTGAAGTTTTATCTTAGTAAAGACACAGATGCTATTTAAGAAGCTGGGGGTCCAAATGGCATATGAATGGTGAGGTACTGTGAGGAATCACCTGGGTGGATGGAATGTATGGTCCAGGTCTTGCCTGCTCAATGCTGCAGCCCTCTAACCCAGGCCGGAGACATCTGTGGCTGTAGCAGCTCCTTTTCCTGACCATCCAGGGTACAGAGGCCTGGTACATACCCTTCTGGGCATACCCAGAAGGAACATTTTCCTGCCTTGAGCTTCAGTAAAAGGTCTTCATCTAGTCCTGATATATGTGGAGCAAGGGTTGAAGCTGTCAACCTGAGGTCTCAGCCAATACAACTATAGACAAACCTTTTTGAACTAGGAAGCTGGTTTTGAGCAGGATGGCTGCAGGAACAGGGGGTGTTCACTGTGCTTAGCAGGCCTTCTGCGGGCAGGAATATGCTTTTGCTTTTAAGTATGCGGCTTTCTAGATACTGTATATCATCTAGAAGTGCTTTACATCTCCATTGTAGTTTCTAGAAATATTCATGCTGAATATCTAGAGTGCAAGCCATGCCATGCCGGGCATGTCCTCTGCCTGCTTGCGTTGTTGGTATAAAATATGTAAGTGTTTTGTGGCTGTGTTTTGACCAGCTCTCCCATCATCACAGACTTCACTTTTTAAAAGCTTGGTTCCCACTGCCTTGATACTTTATGATGATAGTGGGTTCCACTGACAGGCCTCTGGAGACTCACCAGCCTGGGCTCTGTTTGACACATAGATTTCAATCCTGGTTAGCATTGGTTACACTGGCTACTCTCCCTGCCTTCTGTATCAGCCAGCACTAGAAGTGATGGTGTAGAGGTGCCAGTGTGACAGTCCCCACGACAGAAGCTTGACCTCCTATTTGTGTCTTCTCAGCACCCCATCTTTCATCACTCGAAGGGCAGAGAGCATCCTGTCCGCCCAGCCTCACTCCCCTTTCTCACCGATTATGTTTGTCATTAGAAGGCATGAGCAGAGCTAACAAAGAGATGTGTACATAGACGATGCAGTCCTCCATTTCAGCTTTTGTTTTAGCATGTTCTACCTAGTTTTGATACAATTGGCAAGAGAGTATAAAAACAATGTAACCTTAAGCAGAAAAAAAACCATAGTATCAGACATGAAAATGTCACTGGGCAATGTCAAATGGACAGCCTATGGGTGGATGTGTTCACCCACAGCTGGCAGTGGTAGCCTGGGAATTACTGTGTCCAGTCACATTGGGATCTGTCTGTCATGTCTTGCCTGCACCACATTCCTCCTTCTGCCTGCCTGCCTGTGAGCTGTGTGAAGGTTGGGATCCTGGCTGTTCTTGCAGTCCCAAAGCCAGGGGCAGCATGCTTTATAGATTCCACACTCAGGAGTACATGGCAGAGCAGTAGGTTCCCATTGTCTAAAGCATTACTTAATGTAAAGGGAATCAAATTCCCCACCATAGGGAAGCAGTTGATGAATTCTGTACACGTGACAAGGCACCTTATACACACTGAAATGTTTACTTTTGAAGAATAAGGACATGAGAAAATTCTCTTTATATGCTATATATGAAAACTAGTTAATTACATAACTTTACATATATAGATTAGATAAACAGCCTGATCATGTTTTTTTTAAAAAACTTTCATTCATTTGCTCAGGAAATTAATGAACATCATTGCCAAATGGCATCATTTGGGGAGAGAGAGAGAGAGAGAGAGAGAGAGAGAGAGAGAGAGAGAGAGAGAGAACAAACCCCCATCTCACAGAATGTATTTCATAAGCAGTACAGACAGAAAGCAAAACACGTAAGTGTATATTTTATTGGGTTACAAGCAGCACAGGATCCAAGTCAGACTCAGGCAGTGTCTTCACTCATTCCTGGAGCCGTACCAAGATGCCTCAAAGTGAGTCATTTATAAATGACAGTTGTCAAAGCCAGGAAATACAAGGTGGAGGTCCCGGCAGTTGGTGGCTGGTAAGGACCGTTTTGATTTGACTTCACACGGTAGAAGAACAGAGGGCAAATGGCCTGGTTCCCATGGCCCTCAGCGAGAGCAGAACCCTCTGTTCCAGTACCCCAAAAGACCTACAGCTCTGTGTTTGGAATCAAGCTTCAGTGTGAATTTGGGGGAGGGGACACAGACAGCAGAGTATAACATGCAGCCTCCAGGGACCTTGAAGTAGGATTGTTAGGGGTTTATAGGTCATTGACTGTGAGAGAACGAGCTGTGTGGATTCCTAAAAGATCATTCTAGAAGGAATAGGAAGCCAAAGGGTGTTGAGCCCAGAGTAAGACCAGCGTGCCCGAGGACAGGCAGAGAGGCCAGTGTGGACACAATAGAGAGACAGTGAGGTGGGGAGGCAGGGACGGTGCCCAGGCTGTGAGGTCCCATCACAGACAGGACCTAGTAAGGGCACAGCATAACTTTACTTTTTTTTCATTTTAGTCATTTTTTTTTTTTGGTTTTTCGAGACAGGGTTTCTCTGTGTAGCTTTGCGCCTTTCCTGGAACTCGCTTTGGAGACCAGGCTGGCCTCGAACTCACAGAGATCCGCCTGGCTCTGCCTCCCGAGTGCTGGGATTAAAGGCGTGCGCCACCACCGCCCGGCTTCATTTTAGTCATTTTTATTAGTTTTTTAAAAAATAATTTGTATACCAAGTTTTGCCCTTCCTGTACTACCCCCAGATCTGCCCCTTCCTGAACTACCCTCAGATCTACCCCATTCCTGAATTACCCTCAGATCTGCCCCCTTTCCTGAATTACCCTCAGATCTACCCCTTCCTGAACTACCCCCAGATCTACCCCCTTCCTGAACTACCCCCAGATCTGCCCCCTTCCTGAACTACCCTCAGATTTACCCCCTTCTCCACTCACCCAACTTTGTGTCCTTTTCTCCTCACCCACCGAATCCGACTTGTGCTTCCCGTATACTCACGAATGGGTGGCCTTCCACCAGGGCCTGGCTGACCCACCAGCAGCAACACTCAGAGCAAACTGACTCTCCCTCTTCCAGCGGCTATTGGCTGCCAACAGCTTCGTGGCTAGAGGTTGGACTTCACGTCTGTCTCCCCTCTCCATGTTGGGTTTTGTTTGGCCTGAGCTGGCACAGGTACAGTGTGTGTTGTCATAACTGCCGTGAGCTCCTGTGTGTGCTGCCCTGTTGTGTCTGGAGGACACTTTCTGCGTGTGCGTTCACCACCTCTGGCTCTCACAGTCTTCCTGTGCCCTCTTCCTCAATGATCCCGGAGCCTTGGGAGATGAAGGTGCAGGATAGATGTTCTAGCTAGGACTGAGCATTCTGCTGTCTCTTAATCTCTGCACCTGGGCCAGTTGTGGGTTTCTGTGTTGATCACCATCTCCTGCAAATAGAAGCTTCTCTGATGAGAGCTGAGAGATGCACTGATCCATGGGTGTAACAATTCTTTGAAATTTCCATCCAGTGTGCTTTGATTATATTCACCTCTTTACCACGTGCTCTGTCCCCTAACTCCTTCTAGATCTACCTTACCTCCCCAACCTCTCCCAACTTTGTGTCCTCTTTTTTTTTTTTACTTGTTTGTTTGTTTTTTGGTTTTTCAAGACAGGGTTTCTCTGTATCCCTTGGCTGTCCTGGAACTCACACTGTAGACCAGGCTAACCTCGAACTCACAGAGATCTGCCTGCCTCTGCCTCCCGAGTCCTGGGATCACATGCATGCGCCACCACCGCCTGGCTTTTCTTTTCAGATTGTATAAATCTTTTTCCTTTTGCTCTTTTGCCTTTAATAACCCACAGAGTCCAGTTTGTGTTGCTTAGACACTCCTAAGTGTGGGGCCACCCACTGGAATGTGATGGCCTGGGCTTTCATTCTCACGCAGGACAGGACAGAAAAGAGAACAACATGAACATGATTCAAATACTGAAGGGCTCATGCTGGTGCTCTGTTAAGGCTCATTGGGGCCAAGACTGTAGAGTGTGGGTACCTGTGTGCATGGACATGTGGTGGGGGCAAGGCAGGACATGGCATGTGGCCTTAGTGTCTTTACCTATGACACCAGGGCTTAGAGTAAGTAGAGCTATTATGGAGACAGTTTAGGGAAAGAATTTGAGACTCACAGTCCAGTATCAACAGTAACACAGCAGGGCCTTAAGAGTCTAGGGTATCCATGACTTAGGCAGCTAGAGGTGAGATAAGGTGACAATTTTTCCAAATCTTAAAGACCATCTCAGGATCAAAGCCACGGTTTAAATACAGTTAGCAATTGGAGAACCCACCAGGATCTGCCTTAGTGGCTCATTCTATGTTGTAATGCCCCGCTGGGCACTTGCCATAGGCTGCAGACCGCATGACAGAAAGTTAGGGTGTTCAGAGGGTGTCTATGCAGTGGGCACTTGGGACATGGCCAAGGGGTATAGAATAAGAAACAGAAATCCTGCCGCTTCTCATGGTTCTCACAGCTTGTCGGTTCCATGTTGTTTCTGAGTCTGCAGCAAAATGTGTGTCTCTCCTTCCAAGGTATTAGAAATGTTAACTCCATATGCCCACTCTCCGCTCCCTACATAAAAAAGACTGTGGGCATCTTTGGTGCTTTCTAGGACATTTATCTCCAGACAACCTAAAGAGGAAACTTAGAAAGACCTTGAGAAATCTTCCAAGGAAGGCTCATTAGAACCCCTCTATTCATTCACTGTGTGTTCTGCTCTCTGTTGTAGTCACATGGATGGAAGGAGGAGGGCTCATCAGAACCCCTCCATTCATTCACTGTGTGTTCTGCTCTCTGTTGTAGTCACATGGATGGAAGGAGGAGGGCTCATCAGAACCCCTCTATTCATTCACTGTGTGTTCTGCTCTCTGTTGTAGTCACATGGATGGAAGGAGGAGGGCTCATCAGAACCTCTCCATCCATTCACTGTGGATCCTGCTCCAATTGTAGCTACACGGATGGAAGGAGGAGCCAGTGTTCTGGTTCTCCAGAGAAACCATGGAGTACTGAGCTCCTGTTGCTGAGCAAGCCCCATGTCTACCTTGTGCCCAGGGTGTCCTGGTGGGTAGGTGGGCTCTCCAGATGTGATCTTGATTAGGACAAATCACTATGGCCGGTTCTCCCCACCAAGTGTGGATGCTTGGAGGGTGCTCACAGAGCTTATGCATTTAGAGTTTTCATTGATAAATCTTTAAAAATGGTAGCTGGTCTTGTCTGTGACTTTTTTTTAAGCAGTTGTCCTTGTTTGATTTTTATTTCTGGACTATATGGGCTCAAATGCTAGAGCGGCCTTACTAGGGGACAGCTTGGCCTTTGACTGTCCTCAGGTGGCAGCTGGCCCTTTGGCCTGCATGTTCTCCAGATCCCATATGTTCTGAAAGTCAAGTCACTCTGGTTTGGGTGCCCAGCTCTTGATGCTAGAGAGCAGTGCTGAAGGGGACAGCTCCCTGCTGGGCCTCTACAGATGGCTGTCACAGCCCTCAGAAGCCAGGGGCAGATGCAGCCAGCAGCTGGAGTCAGGGGCAGGCAGAGACTCCCTGTATTTAGCTCTGCCTCTGATGAGCTGGAAGGCCCCACTTGCCCCTCCCACATGAGAATGGCTCCTTACCTTTCATCTGAACACCACTGTCACATGGCCTTTCTTGGTGTCACGCCTCTGTCTAAATCCACATTCAGTGATACCAGGACCTGGAAATCCCAATACATATCCTCTGGACCATGATGCTTACCCATAATATCAGCGTGTATGTGAAGCATCCAACTGCTTGGGGTTGAGACTAGCACAGGAGACAGAAGGATGCTTCAACACTTGGAACTGGTTAGCTACAGGAAGCTTAGACACCTGCCACCTGTCACTGTGGGTCTGGGGAAAGTGTGTACAGAACAGCCCAAGACACAGATAGATATTGGTTAGTAATTATGGTCAACTTCTTGGCCATAAAGAAGCACGCTAAATTCTTTCCATGCCTGTCTCTGTGGACACTGAGCAGACACTTCAGGGCCTAGTGTGATGGAGCCTTCAGTCTTTGCTTCGTTGAGTCAAATCCAATTCCACTCCTCCTTGTGTCTCTCTGTTTCCCACATCTGAAATCTGCCTGTCCTAACAGAACGGAACTCCAGACACATGGAAAAACCAGTGGTTTTGGGGAGAAAACAGAGGCCAGGCTCTTCAGAGTGTGGATGTGACCTGTCGTCTGACCCACAGAGGAGGGCACCTTTACTAGGGCCATTTTGGAGCATCCTTCCCTTCCTCCATTTCCACAGACTCACAATGAAAGTCCTCCCTTACTCTCCTCCCTGTAATATCTAAAGGTGCCTCTCCTCTCCTGTTGCTATCCCCAAAGCAGACAGTGAAAGCTTCGTTGTATGCAAATTGTGGGTCTGTGTAGTCCAAATTCCCATAATCCTGCAGGTCACGACAGCTTTGAAAGAAGCCCTCTGCCAGTAGAAGCTGGTTTTACCATCACACAAAGGAGTGCATGTTGAAGGGCACACTAAAATGTTGAAGGGCACACTAACATGTTGAAGGGCACACTGACATGTTGAAGGGCACACTGACATGTTGAAGGGCACACTAAAATGTTGAAGGGCACACTGACATGTTGAAGGGCACACTGACATGTTGAAAGCAAGCTCAGATCTCACCAGGAGCTTTTGTGGGCTCCCACACTCAACCTTATTGCTGTGCTCCTGGGTGGGCAGATGCTCTGCTGTTGCTTACAGGTCATCCCTCCTCCAACTCCGCTCCATGAGTTTCCTTTCCTTCCTCAGCTCTCCTAGCCCCCATTTCTCTCCCCTGCAAGCTTCCTCTCATGGCTCTTGAATCCCTAGTGTCTTTGTAGAAGCCCTACCCACTGTCTGGGCTCCCCTTTCTGCTAGTCCCTTCCAGGGTTCCTAGCTCATGTGGTCATTCCTGACAGTAACAGCCCTTGCTGGGCATTGGTTCCAAATGCCCCACTCTGCCTTCAGCCTGCCCCCCCCCTCCAGCTCCAGTTTGGGATATGATTTCGATTCCCTCCTATGGATCCTCTTTCATGACCCCTCCCTCTCCTGGGTCCTCACTGCTTCCCTATCACTCTCTCCTCACTCTTGCTGACCTCCTGTACCTTCCGGACATGGACCCTCTCTATGGTGGTCACCATCCACCCATATGAGGGGACCTGAGGGAGTCATCCTCTCCTGGACCTCCTGCCGCCTGGACAGTGACATCACAGCCTTCGGAGACCTTGTCCCTGCTCCTACTTCTTCTGTCCCCTCCAGCAACATGATCACAGACAGCACCTAGAAGCTCTTTGGTCCTGGACAAACCTCCCTCCTTAGCTTCCACAACACCAATGGCAGGGATGGGAAGGAGTAGAGACCCATTTCCTTATCTTAGTCAGGTTTCTATTTCTGTCACAAAACACCATGAACCCGGTAGCTTATAAAAGAAAGCATTTAATTGGACTTATAGTTTCAGAGAGTTAGAGTCGGTGATGGCGGAGCAAAGTCATAGCGGCAGGAACAGCTGAAAACTCACATCCTCATCTGCATGTAGGACGAGGCGCACACACACACACACACACACACACACACACACACACACACACACACTACTGGAAATGGTGCAAGTCTTTTGGAACCTCAAAGCCTACCCCCCAGTGACACACCTCCTCCAACAAGCTCCTAATCCTTCCCAAACTGTCCCACCAATTAGGGACCAAGTATTCAACCATACGAGCCTTGGAGGCTGTTTTCATTCAACTTACCACAAGTCTCTTCAGCCCTTGTCCCTCATGGCAGCTTTAACCCCTGCCTTCTACCCAGTATGCTCTGCTGGCCTGGGTCCTCTGCCATAGGACAAGCTAGGACCCCAGACATCTTTCCCCTTCTGGAATTCCCACACGGGGCAATGTGTCCCTTCGCAAACATCAGGTACTCCTGGCTTTTCCAGCCTGTCTGCCCACACAGCACTCACTGTCAGCTTCTAGCTTATTTGTTGTCTACCCCATGACATGGCAGCTCAAGGACTTCCATCTGTCTTATTTCCTTCAGCCTCAGGGACAGTGCCCGGCACAGGCAGCAGGTTGGAAGTCTTTGAGTGTGCGCTCTCTTACTGATCACTCTCTTACTGATGGAATGGCTTCACACTTAGGTAGCTGAGAACTCCCACGGCCCTGTCCGCATCATCTGCCACGTGATGCCCCTTTGCCTGTGGTGGCTCTTCTGCCACATGACTAGGTTGTGTTAGCTAAGGGCTGTGCTGCGCACTGTTATCTCCCACTCTACCCTGAAGCGTTACCACAGCACTTTACATACACTCAAGGACTGCGTGAGTGGAAACTTTCATTTATCCCTGGAAGGTTTTCCTGCAGGTTCTCGTGGTCGCCTGGCATCACCCCACCCATGACTGTGCATGCCAAATGGGAAGCTGCCGTCTCTTTGTTTTATATGTCTACAGAAACTTCACTTCCCCCTCCTCTTTGGAGAGCCTCTTCCCGGGTGGAGAAACCTGTGGCTTTTGCCTTCAGTACTTGGTCTGTTTTGTTTGACTTCACCTCAGTCCTTTGTTTCTGGCTCCCATCTCCTCCTGGCAGGGAGCCAAATGACATCGTTTTTATGTCATGCATCTTCCCAGCTGACTGAGTTGGCAATTTTCTTCTTTTCATTCCATCCAGCGACCTGTCGTTCTCTTTCTGCACTTTCAGCTTCTTACATTTCTTGCCTCTATGGTTTTTTAAATGTGTTATTTTCATTGAGTATAGAAAACATTTGCTCATTATTTCTACACACACTCATCCCTTCTCTTTTCTCAGACTCTCTTTGGCACTCCAATATGAAAGGTCCTTGTAGGGTCGGGGAAAGTGAGTACCATACTCAGTGGGAGCTAAGAACAGTGACTGTTCAGCTGAGAGGGAGGTGTGAGATGGACACTTCTCATCAGTCCCGACTGCAGAGTCCCTGGGAATGCCGTGAGTTGGGGAAGGGACTACGCTGTGATGGCTGCCACTTGGCTTTGTCCTGTGCAGTTTCTGTGTGATCGCAGAGCTGAGAGTCCTTTGCTTCTGCTCTATGAAGATGTGGAAGAGGAGGAGGAGCCACTACCCCTGAACGGGGAGACATGGAACAGCAGCGGGAGCACGGCTGATCCTAGGAGACAGGTGCGCTTCATCTGAATCTGTAATAGGAAGGTGTTGCCAAGACAGCCCTGCAGCAGCTGCAGCAGCAGCAGCAGCAGCAGCAGCAGATACCTGCGTGAGGTCCTGAAGGAAGGAAGAGAACAGTCACCCTGTGCAGTGGCCTCACGTGTCCAGGACCAAGGTGTGTAGTCTGCTCGCCTCTCCTCCCTGCACTTAATCCTTTACAGAGGAGATCTGGCAATGTAGCTCAGTTGGTAGAGCGCTTACCTAGCACAAAGCCCTGGCTAGACCCCTAGCTCTGTATAATACCAGGTGTGGTGGCCCATGCCTGAAATCAGAGCATTTGGGAAGTGGAGACAGGGGGATTAGACATTCAAGGTCGTCTTTTGGACTATATACTGAGTTTGAGATCAGACTAAAGAAAAAAGAGAAAGAGAGACAGGGAGGAAGGAAGCAAGCAAGAAAGGAAGGAAGGAGGAGATGGATGAAGAGAGGAAGGGAGAGAGGGAGGGAGGGAGGGAGGGAGGGAGGGAGGGAGGGAGGGAGGGACAGAAGGAGGCAGGGAAAAAGAAAGCCTAAAGGTCACAGGACAGAGGTTGTATTTTATAAGTAGACCCTTAGTCTCAGTGACCCCAGTGACTCCCTGGCTTCCACCAGCCACCTTCTTCTCCCATGCAAATGAAGACAGTGTGATGGCTGAGCCCAGCACGCTTCTGCAGACGAAGAACAAAGCTGTGGCCTCATGTGCACAGAACTCCATCCATTCATCACTGCACCGGCCAATCGCTTCCAGCCAAGCCTGCTGCCTTCTCCCGTGTCACAGCCCCTGATCACTTCATTAACGTTCATTACCGGCAAGAAGAAGGGCACCTCTGACCTCCACCTCCGCCCACATCAGCCACGTGGCCAAGTTCTAATTTCAGCCTAGGAAACATGAACATTTCAAAGGTCCTAAGTGTTTTCAGAGGGGATCACAGCCCATCAAGAAACGGTGTGTAGAGCCTCTGAGAAGTGTCTCTGGTGAATGACTGTAACAGCCACTCACTCTCCACAGATTGGTGTGGCCATTGCTAGCAGTCCCCACCCAGTTCACACGTCTTGTCTGTGTCTTGAGTGCTTCATGTCCGGACTGAACACACACGGCTCCCTGGACACACATCTGCATGCAGTGTGGACCGTGTTGAAAATTCTCTCTCGGATAAACTGTAAGCAAGTGTTCCTCATGTCTTTGGGACCTTTGACAGTCCAAGGACTAAATCAACCACGACTCTGAGGAGGCCTATAGGTCCTCACCAACTCCATTCTCAAGACTTTTGGAAGTCCTGGGGAGTTGGAGTTACTGTCTCAAGCAGACCTAGTCAGACAGGTCTGGGAATGGCAAGACCCTGTCTTTAGTGACCAGCAAAACAGTAGGGCAAGTAAGTCAGATGTAAAAGATGGCCAAAGGACATCTTGGAAGATGTTCAAGGGGAGACAATCTTTGAGAATTCTAGTGGGCAGAGCATGATGGGAAGAAATCTGAGTAAGCGTGAACCACATCACAGGTGTTAGTGTATCCTGCTGGTTTCTGCTCACCCATCCTCTGTACCACCGAGTCTTCATTCCCTTCCAGAGCCTGCAGGACAGAGCATAGTGCTGGAAACATGGTGCAAACTAGCCCTGGCCCTGTGGGATCAGAGACAGGAGGATGCCTGTCAGTTACTAGGAAGGTTACATTTGGAGGACGCTGAGAATCATGGCGGTGGGAGACGCTCCCAGAATGGGAGGCAGGAAGCATCTTCAAGGGGAAGTAAAATAGAGTCCCCAAGGGTGGAAGTGGAAAGCTGTCTGGGAGACCCAGGCACCGTGAGTCCAGAGGAAGAGACAAGAGGGACAGCCCGACCTTAGACACGCCTGCTGAGGAGCACACAGGCTTTCCCCAGGCATGATGGGACACTTTTGGAGAGTACTGAGCAAGATGGAGATGGCTTCTCCATTGTGCTAAGAGGTTACCCTGGTCACAGCAGATGTAGACCCCAGTAGGTGAGGAGAGGGTGGAGCTTCTTCCCCTTAGCCCATCCCAGGTCTCCTGCAGATGACATGTGGCTAGAGCCATGTTTCCTGATGGACCTTGTCTGGAGGCCTGAGAGATTGGGCCCTTGGATGAAAGTGAAACACTGAGTGTGAAGAAGAGCCAGAAAACTTGGGACATGGTTTGAGCACAAAGCTGGCAGAATCTGGAAGTAATTGGGTGTTGAGTGAGATGAAGTTGAGTTGCCTTCCCGGTTTCTATCTCAAGCAGCTGATGGATAATAGACTGTTTAAGTTGACAGTGATGGACTGAGGAGTCTGAGATCCATTTGGCTCCTCCAATTCAAGGCCAATTGCTGAGAGTGGAAGGTCACCAGCTCTCAGGGCCAGGATTCCCACTTCCGGTCAGTGGAAGAGGAGGCTGTAGAGTGCTGGGAAGAGAAAGGAAGGTGAGGTGCAGCATGGAGGGTCCCTTCTCCAGGACAGTCAGCTGATGTCAAAGGCCGCAGAAGTCCTGATCTGAATAGTGCTTTCCTCCAGTGCAAGGACACCAGGGTCATCCAGACAGTCACCTTGAGCCTGGTCCATCTCCCCTGGAGCCAGACCATGTCTATTTGGAAATGCATCCACTGCTGTGAGAGCAGGGGTGTTTCTAGGTACCCTTAACAGCCTCCCTTGCAGGAGGGCGGCTATGAGGCTAAGCATGGTCCTAGTCTGATACTGAACCTCAAAAAGAACCGAGTTCTAGTACTCAGTGAGTCGAAGACCAGCTCAGAGCCTTGTCTCATTCTCTAAAATTGTTGACTTGACCCCTGCCACAGGAGTCTGCTATGACCTTCAACATCATCTGACACCCTTGGACAACAGACACTCCCCCCCCTGCACCCAGCTGCCCCCCCCCCCCCCCCGCCATCACTCTGAAGGCACCTCCTTCACAGATTCTAAATGGTAATTGCCAGCCCTGAGAGCTGGTGCTGAATGTCCCCCAAGGGTCAGGGGTCAGACAGACCAGAGAGAAGGCCTAGTAAGGCTTTTGCCTCAAAGGAACCCACCATGCCTCACGGTTTTGGGCAAGATGGGCTGGTATCCATGTTTTCATCACAGGTTCAACAGAGACACCACACAGTGGGAGCTCAGACTTCATACTCAGGCAGGTGACCCTAATCATGGATGCCAGGTCATGCAGCTGTGTGTTCTGAGTCAGATTCCCAGCACTGGATGCACATCTCCAAAGGAAGGTGTGGTTTCTGGCTAAGAGTAGAGGATAGAGCAGTGTGACCAGATCATGGTAGCCCTGGGGCTTTGCATTCCTGGGGACTAACAGGAGGCTGCCCAAGGCAGAAGAAATGACCTGAACAAGGATAAAAAAAGAGACATGAGCCACGCCAAGCCAGTAGAGCCAGATGCCTGGTGACCCAGTGGCAGTCTCTAGTGGCCATGGGTTGGACAAGAAGAGCTGACCCCAGGACCAGGAGAGCACTTTGGAACACTGCTGTACCTGGAAAAGACAAGGCCAAGGTCAGAGTTCAAGTCTGGAGCAGAGCAAGACCAGGAGAGCGCCTCTGGGGCTGGGAATGGCTCCCCCAGCCGAAGGGCTCCAGACAGGAGGGGAATTTGCTTATTGTCGACCGGTTCACTCTAGTTTAACAGAGGCTATGTTTCCTGAGTTACACGGAGGCTCAGAAAGCATCCTAAAATTATTTCCAAGTCCTGCGGGATATAGTTTCCCAAACCATGATCTTCCGTGGACCCCAATAGCCTTTCATCCTCTGTTCCTCTGGCGAACTTTGTCTGAGTCCCTGAAATTAAGGATCCCCAGAGGTTTCCGGTGGGAGGGTTGGCAGGCCTGAGCTACAGGATCATCTGAGGATATCGGTACCCAGGAGGCATTTATTCCTGCAGCTTGGTTCTGACTTCCAAGGAGGAACTTCATTTGTGGCCAAGCTCAGCTTGAACTTAGGTTATCCATGGCACCTCCCCCACAAATAGTGAGTGGGAAGCTTGAAACTGCTGGCGATGCACGCAGGCTGTACCCACTGTACCCACTGCTACTGTACCACTGTACCCACTGCCTCTGCTGGCAGCTGTGGAGAAACCTCGTCAACACAGATGGCCTTCCATCACTAGACTTCTTCAGTGGTTTTTTGTTTTTCTTCAGAATTTTCATCTTTAAAGAGTTGGTTCATTTCATCTGAGAGGCTGAATTTATTTCTATACTTGTATGTGTGTGTGCACATGCATGTGTATGTGTTGTACATGTATTTTTACATATTTATGTGTGTGGGTGCATTTGTATATGTGGGCACACATGCATATGGAGACCAGATGTTGATGTCAACTGTCTTCCTTGATCATATTATATTATATTATCATATTTTATCATATTATATTATGTTGTATATTGAGGTAGGGTCGCTCACTGAACCCAGAGCTCCCTGATTTAGCTAGTCCAGCTCTCCAGCTTGCTCTATGGATCCCCTGCCTCTGCATCCCTAGTGCTGGGATTACAGTTAGGCCTTTTGCCCATCTGACATTTTTGGGAGTGTTGGTGATCTGAATTCTGGTTTTCAAGCACTCTAACCTCTGAGACAGCTCCAGTCGGGTTGGTATCGTTCACACAGTACTCTGGTGCTAATCTTAACCTCTTCACTCTATTGCTTTAGGGCTCAGTGGTAACATTCTGCATTCTGCGTGCTTCAAAATCTGCATCCTGCCGTTGCACAGAGAATTCCGTATCAGTAAGTTAAGCTTGTTGATGTTGTACTTATTTTCTCCACCCCTGTGGGTTCTCGGTCCATGTGTTCCATCATGTACTGATAGATGTGTATTGAAATCTCTTTGATAATTGTGATTTGCCTATTTCCTCCTCCAGGTCTGTGTGCTTTTGCTTCATGTCCTACAGGCTAAAGGACCCATTGCATGGTTTTTATGACCCCATCATGCTCCCTTATTGGCTTCTTCAGTTTCTGCTACTTTAGTGCTTACAATGTAGGTCTTTAAGTTGCTGCAGCCTGCCTCCAGGTAACACTGCCTGCATTTCTATGCTCCTGGGCTTTGTGCTAGCATGGTCATTCATTGCGCTTATTCAAATGTTATTAACCCTATACCATGTTGATTTTTCAGCCAATTTTTAAAGGAGGTCAGTATAGACTAAGAGAAACGTAATTGCACTCCTGCCGTGACCAGTGGTCCTGACACCCCAATCCACCCTAAGGATTCACTTTTCATGTGTTGCCATTTTCCTTCTGACTCGGTTTCTTGAACCTTTCCTGCAGAGGGATCTGCTGATGATCAATTCTTTCAGCTTCTTTTTCTTTCCTGAGAAATGTTGATTTTGTTTCACTTTCTTTAGTTGATCTTGACATGAAAACCAACTATAAAATCTTAGGCTGACAGCTGCTTTTTTTTTTTTTGATCTGAGGATCGAACCCAGGGCCTTGCGCTTGCTAGGCAAGCGCTCTACCACTGAACTAAATCCCCAACCCAGCTGCTTTATTTGTGATTTGAATGTTGCTTCTCCATCTTGTGGATTTTTCTGAGAAATTTACTCTCATCTCACATGCTTCCCCTGTATGGGAAACACTTTCTACTTTGAAGCTTTTCCCAGACCCCGTGAACTCTGAAGCTCCACACTACAGATTTGTGTGATGTGTGATGCCCCATGGTTGAGCTTATTGGGCCTTTGAGCTTAGAGTCTTCATCAAATCTGAAGCAAAGTTTGACCATGCTGTCATCGTGTATCTCCACCTATGTGCACGCTCCTCTCTCCTTTCCTTCTGGGACTTTGACTCTACCCCACTCAGGCCTTTGGAAGTTCTCTGGCCTGCTTCCATTTACTTCCTAAATTCTTTTCTTTGTGTTTTCTTTTGGGAAGTTTCCATCAATGTGTATTCAAGTCCACTGATAGTTTCCCCTGCAATGAACAATCCATCGCTAATCCTTCCCTGCTGTATTTGATTTCAGACATTACAGCTCTCCTATCTAGTGTTCATTTTGTATTTTCTGAGTCTTCACTTAAAATTTTTGAACATATGGGACACTGTTATGGTAACTTAATTTCTCCATCTGTCAATCCAAACGCCTATATCCGTTCTGGTTTTGTTTTGGTTGAATGGGTTTTCTCCTCCTTACAGGTCATAGTTTTCTGTTTCTTTGCCTGCCTGGTGATTTTTTGATTGGATGCCAAACGCTGAGAATTTCATCTTGTTGGGTGCTGGGTGATTTTGAACTTCCTTCAAGATGCAATTGAGTTTCTTCATGTTCTGGAGTCCTGCTTTGATTTGTTAGGTGGGACCAGTGCCTTTTGAATCTAGGGCTCTCATTCTCCTCTGGGGGGGGGTGTAAATTCTGAGCACCCTACCTGGTGCCATCAAAACTGCCAGGTCTGTGGGTGGGAAAAGACAGTACTGCAAGGTCTATGTGAATGCCAGGTACAATGGCTTCTCTTCCTTAAGGAGACCCTTGGCTTCCTGTCACGTGCATCCACTGCTCAGATGTTGGTGAGTCTCTGGCTGCTTCATCTCCGGAGTTCTCTCTCCTCTCTCCATACTCTCAACTCTACCTTCCCAGTGTTAGGAGCCTGGTGCACTCAGCCTGGTGCTGTGTCCTAAAAGCAGCGCAGTAAACTGGGCTATTGGGGGTTCATCTTACATTCACCATTTCACAGTGACTGCTGCCTCAGGTCTGGTCTAGAGTTGTGAAAACTGTTGTTTCATACAGTTTCTCTGTTTTGTTGTTCGTTTCTGTTATAGGAAAAGTACAGATGTGGTCCTATTATTCCACATGGGCCAGAGGGAATTGACAAGGTCTACAGCTGTTTGGAGGCTCTCTCCATCTATACTGGACCCATCTTTCTTAATGCCCCAGTCCCCGAAATGGCCCAGACACTTGGTAGCTGTCAAATGCATGTAGGCTACGGGAATAAATAAACAAGTAGATTACTTTAGCCAGGGAGTCTCAATGCAAGCGCAAGCTTCCAAGCTTCAGGCTGTAAGTGTTATCTTCCACACTGCTGTGTGCATGGGTCTGTTTCCCATAGACTAAATTACCGACATCAAGGAAGGTTTATAGACTCTTCTTGCAGTGATCCGGAGGCTTAGTAACTCTGTCTTGCATCCATGAGGCTTTCAGTGAGTGCTTCCTTAGGGAGGAATTCACACTGGGACATTTATAAATGTGTATCATAAGTTCAGGCTGAAATGTGAACACAACAAATGTGTCTTTGAACTCAGCAATGTCAGGTTTTTATTCTCAGCTCTGGTGCTATTTGGTTGATGATTGACAGCACCTGGCAGAGTTGATCACAGGCAAAGGGATGCTTGGGAAATGTACCATCACTAATGTATGGAATGTCTATAGGAAAAGGAAGGAAAGAGATTGTTAAAACGGGCATGTGAAAAGCTCTTGAAAATCAATGAGATAAAATTCCAGCATAAGCTGGAAAAAAGACAGGGTCAAGACTTCACCACGCAAGGACACCAGAGCCCACAGACACTCTGCTCCCCACTGTCACCAGGGGTATGGCACCTTTAGGGGTGCCAGTCACGTGATAGGCAGTCCAAGGTCAGGCTGATGGGCATCTGGCAAGCAGCAGATACTGGAATGCCAGCAGAAGCAGGTGTCAGCCTCACAGGAAGAGACCCTATCTTCTTTAGGACATGGAGGGTATTGCCATCCACAAGAGCAATTGTGTCACTGAATGGAGACATAGTGGGTGAAGACACAGGACATAGCCCCTCAGTTTCCACCAAGCTAGAGGAATAGGAACAAGAAGCCGATCAATTTCTCTTCCTTTCCATGGTAATTTTGCAGTTTTCAAGTTACCTATCCTTTCAGAAGACCCGTAGTTCACACTGAGGTGACCTCAAGCCCCAGTAGTGAGTGAGCTTTCCCTGCTTCTAAGTCTAAAAACGCCTCGGCTCTGAGCCTGCCTTTGAGAGGCAGAGATGCAAGCCCCGCGGGGCTGCCATACTTGACTTTTCCTTCCTGCATAGTTGGATACCTGACTTGAAAGCACCCGGTGTTTCATTGTTCAGCGAAGTCTGTTCGGCGATCTCCAGCCGCGCCCCCACTCCCCGGAGTGTTCAGTCCTTGAAGATGTGGGAGCCCCACCCCCATCCCCTGGAGCCTCCAGAGACAGACCCTGCTAAAACTCCAGGAGAGAACAAAGCCCCCTCCTGGAAGGCAGCACTCTGCGTGGTGCTGGAAGATTCCGGCGCGCATCGCCCCCTTGTGGTCCTGCTGCAGATGAAAGACTTCAAAGGCAAGTGGACAATGTGTTCTCTATTAGGAAAAGGCTCGGCCGACCCTCTTCTCTCCACATGCGTGAACACATGCAGCGGCAAGTCAGAGAGATACCACACCACAGTACTCTCCTCTGCAGTAAGGAAATAACACTAACCTTAGGATTAAAAAAAAAAAAAAAAGATCGGGATTCCAAAATCACAGGGTGTCCAAGCTGGAAAAAATGTCTAAGATGATCTTACTCAAGAGGAGGGGAGAGTGGACCCCAGACAGGTAGAGTGGCTAGCCTAAGATCACTCAGCCAACATCTGGTGGTTTGGGAAGTAGCCTTGGCTACACATGCCGCAACTGGCCCCAGGGGTTGAGGAGCTCTGACCCTTCCCTGGAGACTGGAGGACCCTGGAGGACCCTGGTAGAGGGGATCCTGACATCAGGTGGTCGTGTACGCTGTCTGATACTGTCGCTGTCTGTGGCTACCCTCACTTTGAGCAGGTACCATCTCTTCCAGGAGCCGAGGTTCAGACCCTTCTGCCCACCACCCAGCCAGAGAGACTCATGGGACTGTAGGTGGTGATGAGTGAGGCCGGCTTACGAGTCCTGGATCCTCACTGGCCCCTTTTCTCTCAGATGCTCTGGGTCACTTTTCCTTGGCTAAGGTACTAGTTAGTAGGGGTTACTCAGGGGCTCACAGCAGGCTGCAAGTTTTTTTGTGTTTGTGTTATTATTTAGCATGAAGTTAAAACTGATTTCTGTTTTATCGTGATTATATATATATACATATATATATGTATATAAGTATATCTATCATGATATTTCCCATGCTAGCCATTTCCAGGTACACAGTTCAGCGCACTGACCACACTCACAGTGTTATGCAGCCATCACTGCTCAGAAATCTTCCCAAGCTGAGCCCATCACCACTCAGCACTAACTGCTGGTCTCCTGGCCAGCTCCAGGAACCTGCCGTTCCGCTTTGATCCTATGAAGCACTCTCGGGACATCACACACACATTGCCACATGGTATTTATTTGCATCCTCATACTCTGATCTCTTGAGACACTGTCTTAGGCGTCTGTGCTCACTCTAAAGCCCAGGCTGACCTCAAACTTGCAGTAATCCCTCTGCCTTAGCCTTCAGAGCTCTGGGATTATCGGCACACTCACAGCCATGGCGGGTGGTATTTACTGCTGGCATTTATTATTTGCATGGCACTTATTGCACGGGGTGAGTGTCTTCTTCATGTTTCGACATGGGTCAGAGTTTCCCCCTTTTTTTAAAGCACACAAAAAATGCATCATCCTGTGGACCTTCCATTTATTGGCCCCCTGTGTGGTCACTGGATTGCTTCTGCAGCAGCAGCAGCCACGGCCCCGAGGAGGTCAGTACACCTGCTCAGCGGGGTTCAATGGTTAGAGAAGCCCAGGCCTGCCAAACACCCTGCTCCCAAAGGACAATGGGTCTGTGTCCTTTTGGAGCAGGGTGTTTGGCAGGCCTGGGCTTCTCAAGGCATCCTGTGGCTATCATCTGGGGTTACAGGTATTGGGGGTAACCTAGAACTTTTTCTCCCCACCCAGGGCTCTCTTGACCAGGCCATGCCTGAGGCTACAGTTCCCAATCAGATAATATTTATAATCTGGACTTGAACTCAGAAGGATCAGGAAGCCGAAACTCCCTCTCTTTAGGATAGATCTTAAAATGCAGAAAACACGCTGGTTGATTTTTTTTGGGGGGGGGAATGGCTCTCGAACTAGCAGATGTCTGAAGGAATTTGTGGGCCTGATGTGGTTACCACTGAGTCTGGAAGCCCAGTGTAGCCACAGAATGCTGCACGTCCCGTACCACTCCCCAGCTCTCCACTTGGTTGGTTCAGGAAAAATACAAAACTGACTCTCCATAACTGCTAGGTTTGTGCTTAACTTCCCACCCCACTTTGCAGGGAGGCCCAAGGCAGCAGGGTTGAGGGCTTTGAGAGCATCTTTACTGGTTAGTTATCATCAGTGGAGAGGGTCACTGTGGATGTCAGTCTTTCTCTTGTGTCTGCAGCCACGGTGTTTGGAACCTTTAGGGACTGAAGCGCTCTCTCCCTCCCTCGACAGCACTCACGCAAGCCTGGCCACTTCCCTCAAAGCGTAATTACTGCCCAAAGCCAAATTCAATCATGTACCTCTGCTCCCTCCCTGCCTCCTGGAAGGCTTCCTTTCTGAATTCTGGGGGTGGGCGGGGGGGGGGGGGGGGGGGGGGGGAGCAGGGAGCCATTTTCCACCCAGCCAGGCTGTCTGTGTCCTTCCAGATCTGCCAAATGTCTCCTTCCCTCCAGTTTACAAAAAGGCCAATTCCCAGGTGCCCTGTGCAGCCCAGGCCAGGCTCCGGGGTCACAGGGATAGCAGCAGGAGCCAATTCCACACCACCCTGACGAACAGTGTCCGGCCCCTGAAAGGCAGAGGTAGAGCCTCGGGAGGTTACTTAAAGTTCAGTGGCGTCACTCAAACAGCAAATAGGTGAGCAGTGACATAAAATGAAGAAAGCTTGCAACACAAAGTTTTTACGAACTCCAGCAAATCGCTTCAGAAAATGAAAGTGCCATGAAGAGATATTTCCCTTGGAGATCAGGACACGAACTCGAAACTTTGAAATTCCCAATCTGTACTAAACTATTCTGAACGGCTTTGGATAATTGGGGCAGGATTTTTCTTTCGAACAATCTTCAAGGTTTTTTTTTTTTTTTTTTTTTTTTTGCTAACTGCTGTTCTGCTTAAGTCTCTTAAAACATAGTTTTAAAATTGAAAGTGTGCTCTGGAAACAAGTCCATAACTTCTAATAAACTTGATACAGACCATTTTGTAGTTAATGGAATTCTTTTTTTTAAATTACTTTTTAATTTTCACTTATTTGAGCTGTTAGGAAATGGAAAGCTGGTAAATTGAGCCAAAATGAATTTCTTCTTTATCGCAGCTGAGGAGGCACCAACGCTTTCCCAAGCAATTTCACATTTAATTAAAAATTAAAACTAATTTAAAATTATGCAGGGAAAGATACTATTTAAAATCACACAGTTTTCTTTCTTTTTATGGTCCCTGGGTAAAGTTTGGGCATTCTGAACTCTTAAATACAGCTATTTAAATAAATAAAAATCCGGAGAAAGTTGATAAATCTAGTGTCAGCCTTAGTATAATTTCATTTTCACAATCTTGCCTTAAAACAACCCAAAGAGCATGCAAACCCTAAAGCTCTGGTTTTAATGAAACCTCATACTCGTTACCCTCATACTCGGCAGAAGTGTTGGCAACCACGCACATCTTCCTGGAAAGATTTTCTAGGAGGTAAAGTTGGTTTTGACCGCTGCCTACTAGCTCCGGAGATAACACCTCTGACATGTTGGTGGATTGTTTTGCTTTGTTTTTAATGAAAATCCCTGTCTCAGGCCCCTGTCTTTTCCTGAATTTGTCGACATAAAGTTGAAGAACACAAGTTCTTTCCATCTGCAGTTTTCTCAGGTTATAAAACACTTATAAATCTGCCTTAAATTAATCCTAGGAATAGCGTCGTAGGTCTGAAACATCCCCGCAATTGAGAATAACTTCTTTTCTTTCATTATCAAGCAGGTGTAACTTGTGCACAATGCCCGTGACTGTGTTTTGTTTTGTTTTTTTTTTTTTTTTGCGCAGACACACAGACAACCTCAAGCAACACAAAGCTGAGAGTTTTTCTGAATTGCAAACCCAGTGTTTAAACAATGGAGGGTTTGCCTCATTAACTTGTATAAAAAAAGACTGTGGAAAAGTCGAGCTTGGCCGACCGCGTTCCTGCCCAAGCCTTGCGACGGGAAGTATATTGTATAATTAGGAAATAATGTACAGCAGACAGCTTTAAGGAGCCAATTTGAAGCAATATCCCACTTGACAGTCACTGCTTGGAGGGTAAAACGCACAAAGCCAGCCCCAGCCTAACTTTTTGTGGACCAGTGCTGGAGGTCCAGAAGGAGTCTGTGCCGTAGTTCAGGCTCCGTCCGCTGGCTGCCTTGGGGCTCTGGTGTCCCTCTTCCTGCCTGTCCCTAGAGCTGAGTTACTGATCAGGCTGCCGGTGTCTCAGGGTCCACAGTATGCCTTTGATTGTCACCCAAGTGCCCCCAGCAGATTTACAGCCACGGCATACCTGACCATCCTCTGCCCCCACACAGCCGACCTTGCCGCGTCGCCTCTGTCTCCGTCGGCTGTGTCTCTGAGGGACTCAGATGTGTGAACTCCCGGGGGACTTGTCCCTTGAGACGGGTCCTGCAGGATCACGGTGCCAAAGCCCTGCAGGTGTGTGGCTTGCCCTCAGGCTGTCCCCAACCAACGCCAACGTTCTGTGCAATTAGCCAGGGTCCCTTTAATCAGTAGCTAACACCTCCTGGCCGCGGAATATCACAATAAGCTAGCCTACAAACAGTGAGAAATGGGCTCTTGAAATAATTAAGGGGGAAACTTCTCTGCCTAGTCACAAACATACGAACTGTCATTATTCCATATAGAGGGGCTTTCTATAAGAGTAACAAAAATATCGCCGCTGTCTGGTTTATGCTTTGTTCTGGTTGTGGAAATTTTATTTTGACAAAGAAACATTGTGTCTTTTATTTATTTTCATCCAAGGGATGGAAGACAAAATATACAACAATCTTTTACCCAAGGGCAATTGGTCCTGGGTTCATTTCGGAAAATGTTGAACCTATAGACTTAAAAAAGATTATGCCTCCCGGAGTGACAGCCATTAAGTCGTAAACACGGTTTAGATGTTATTTTCCTTCAGCAAATAACCATCATTTTCTAGAAATCTAATTCTTTAGGTAATTAAACTTACTTATTTGAAGACTTCAGTGTGCTTTACCATTGTAAATGCTCTTAGTATCTGTGTAAAATTCAGTATTTGGGGCCGGGTGTCTCATTCCGCGGCACACTGTAATTTTACCTGGCTGTGTAACACACGCTGGTGTTCTTGTAATCATAGTGTAAAAAGGGTGGTATGCCCAGGGAAAGGCCTTGAGGGGGGGTGCAGTCTGTGCTTCACCAGGCTGGGCCTTTTCTTGCCCTGGAGTCCTTCAGCATCTACAGCCGAGTGTCAAAGCTTGATTTCTCACAAGCTGCGGCCGAGAGTGGGTCTCCCAGCGTGTTTATTGATACAGAATGTTGGAGCTGACAGACGGGCCTTTGCGTATGATCAAGCGACTTTCTGTGCAAATCTTATGGAATGTGGCATTCCAGACTTTAAAGGGAAGGAGAGGTCGTCATGGCAACGGCACATGGGGGCTGGAGATGGGGGGCTCCCCTTGGGAGCTCAAAGGCCGGCAGAATTTTAAGCATTTGCAACTTGAAAAAGAAGAGGAGGAAATCTGTGCAGCTTGGCCCAGTGTGTCTCCAGAAATGGAACACGGTGAGAGGGCCCCCAGAAAGACCCAAATAAACACAGCTCTGGGCCCCCACTGTGGGGCCGCAGAGGCCAAAGCTGACTTCACGCACTGCAGGGCCTGGTCTTGTGCTGCTGCTGCTGCTGCTGCTGCTGCTGCTGCTGCTGCTGCTGCTGAAAGTTCTAGAAGGAAGTGACCTTCTGAGAGAGGCCCGTAGTCGGCCAACAAGTGTCCTCGGCCTGTCCGCCCCTGACCACCCACCACTCCGGTGCTTCCAGCTGGAGAATGGAGCGTGGCTCTCGGTGGACCTAAGGCCTAGCTGTATGTACCTCTTTGTCTCCTCCCGGACCACACCGACCCTTGGCCGTGGCTCCCTGCGCAGCCACAAGCCCATCCAAGGTATTCTGTTAATCGCTAGAATCGCAAATAACAAACCAAAGAGAATCGAGTATAAAAATGACCATAACCAACGCGATTGTGGTCACAGCATCTACAGGAGAGAAAAGAGAGCAGATGGCAGACAGGGCTGCTGTCAGCCTCCTGGAAAGGGTTCTTATCAGAAGCCCCAGCCCAGCTACTTCATTAAGCCAAGGAGATAGTATTCTCAAAGTGGTGAGTGGATGGAAAGGTCACCAGCATGTCACCACAGAAGCTGGACAGCAGCCTCCTAGCTTCTGTAGGGCTCAGAGGGGACAACTCCAGGGGTGGACCTCTGTCTGTAACTACATACAGCAAATAATCTTAAGGCAGCCACCAGCCAGCCTGGGGCAGGCAGCCTCCCATCAGAGGAGAATTCACAGGAGAGGGGATAAGAGTTGGGAGTCCTCCAGATAATGTCAGTCAGAAAGCAGTAACAGGGTTGATGGCGGGGTGTGTGTGTGTGTGTGTGTGTGTGTGTGTGTGTGTGTGTGTGTGTGTGTACATCACTGAGTGTGTTTGGGTAAATTTGCACATGGTCATGTCCCAGACATGACCACCATGGAGGCATGTCACAAGGCCTCTAACAGGCTAACATTTCAGTTACTTAAACAAAAGTGTTCCAGCAGACAGGGTGACCAGGGAGGCCAGCCTGCTGTGATGGAGACCTTGGCAAGGAGGGCTGCAGGAGGCAGTGTTTCTCACCTGCAGGGCCTGGCTGGACTCCTGCTCACTGTGCTCACGTGACCCTGGAGTCGCTTTGCCTCTCGGGTTCTATCTTCTTTACAAAAGGGTCCTGATGACAACCATCTCCACCTCTGAGGACAGTTGAAGAAAGAAAAGTCAGTGGAGATGCGGGAGGAAGGGGGACTGACCTTCAGTCCTTTCTCTGATGGCCAAGTTCCATATTGTCATGTGCATCCTTAAGAGAACACAGACCAGCCGGGCGGTGGTGGTGCACGCCTTTAATCCCAGCACTTGGGAGGCAGAGGCAGGCAGATCTCTGTGAGTTCGAGGCCATCCTGGTCTACAGAGTGAGATCCAGGACAGGCGCAAAGCTACACAGAGAAACCCTGTCTTGAAAAACCAAAAAAAAAAAAAAAAAAAAAAAAAAAAAAAAGAATACAGACCATGAAAAGGCGTCCTAACACAGGGGGACTGGACTGGCTTGCAGATAGCCTCATGAGGATTTACACTGTGATAAAATATACAAAAATTCACTCATATTCATTATTTTAAATGCCCAGTTCTGGGGCACTAAGTCCATTTGCACCATGCAAGCATTACCACGACCCACAACTCCCCACCTTATAAAACCAAACCCAGGCCCCGTTAAACCCCAAGGCCCTAATTCCCTCACCGTCTTCCTGCCCCTCCATCGTGTTCTCTGTCTCTACGAATTCGATGACACTAGGCCCCTCATCGAAGTACAATCATTCCACATTTGTCTCCTTGTGACTGGCTTATTTCACTTAGCTCAATGCTCTCAAGGCTTGTTCAAACGGTAGCTAACACCTGTTGGACTCTCCTTCCTGTTTAAGGCTGAATGGAATTCCATCACCTGTACCCACCACATTTTACTGATCCATTCCTAAGTGGGAATGTGGTCTCTATTTTTTTTTCCACCTCTGGATCATGAGGTAACATAAATGTTTGAGAATCAGCTCTGGCTTGTGCATTTGGTGCCTTTGGGCATTTATCCAGAAGTGGGATTAGTGGGTCATAACGGTGATTCTATGATTGATTGATTTATTTGTTTGTTTGTTTGTTTAATTACTTATTTATTTTTGTGGTCCTGCTGCTTTCCACAGCCGATGTGCCATCCTCTGCTCCCACTGGCCTCATACAAAGGTTCCATTTCTCCATGTCATTGCCCACTTGTGTGACGTTTGAAAACCTACATCCATAAAGTTGTCTGTCCCAAGGGTGTGAGACAGGATCCCCTGTGGTTTAGGTTTTGTGTTTCCTCTGACACTGGGCACCTTCTCAATCCCATTACCAGACCATGGGCTGCCTTTTGGGGAGACATGTCTATTCAAATCCCTTATCCACTTTTTTTTTTTTAAGACAGCCTCACCATATAGGCTTGACTGGCCTCAAACTCACTATGTAGATCAGTCTGGCCTCAAACTAACAGAGATCCACATGTCTCTGCTTCTCGAGTGTTGGGATTAAAGGCGTGTGCCACCACGCCTGGCTCCCTCGTGTGATTTTAATTGGTGTTTGTTCTGCGCTGGTATGAGCCTTCATATTCTATGTGGGCACATCTTTTCTCATAAGTGAGTGTTCACTCTCATGGTTCCAAGTTGTTTTTCTGTCCCTGACTACACCCTTGCTCCTGAATAGGGAATGTGGCATGTTTGAACACCAGACCCTGGCTTAGACCAGGCCCATGCCCTGCCTGAGGTGAGTGCCACCCCTTGTCCACATGGGGCAGTGGGCATGCCCTTCTGGTGAAGACTGCGTTCCCCAGCGGGAACCCTTCAGGACCTACCTGAGGCACAAAGCACCTTGTGATATCGACAAGAATGCTCAGCGGGACCCTTCCTCATGCACCTTACAGGAGAAGGAGACCCCAGACTCTCTGGGGAAGAGAGGCTTCTGGGACATGCTGATGGCTGGCGTCCATGTGGGTATCTGAGTGAGGGGTCACTGACCTCATCCGGGGCCTGGCATGTGGATTCCTCCCTTCCTTGGCTCACTTCACCTCACTGGCTCCTGGAGATGGCCTGACTCCATCTCTGAGGATGGCTGAGGAGACTGAAACCTTAGAGAGACTAGGTCGCTGTACATCAACGCTCACTGCCGGGCCTGGACCAAGGCTTGTCACTCTTGGGGCCATGTAGACAGCGTGGGGGAGCTTGTCGTGACCAGAGTTGCCCTGCTAGACCTCTACTGTGGCAGTTACAGAACCGTTGACTTACGTCTACATAAAATAAAAATGCCTTTTACTGAATACAAACTCTGCCTTAATGAAAAGTGTGTGTGTGTGTGTGTGTGTGTGTGTGTGTGTGTGTGTGAATTTTCCTTGCATTTGAGATTCGAATCTTTCCTTATTTAAAAGTGTATGTTGATCTTTGCTGTGTTGCTTTGGCAATGACGTCATGAAGCAGCCTCTGTGGAAGCGGCTTGCTGTGTGGCTACCTGAGGCTGTGGAGGATCCCGTTCTCTCTGAGTGAGTGCCTACCAGAAGCCTGGAGCCGAACCCTCTGGTGCATCCACCCTTCCAGCCACCACCAGGACCTCATCCCCAGCTTCTCAGCATGGTTCTCCTTTGAGAGTCAGACTTTGTCTCTGCATCAGGACTCCATTGGTCCGCTTAGCTGGAGGCCTCTGCGCTGCATGAGTCTGGGCTGGAGCAGAGGGTGTGGGCAGAGGGCTGCAGTGAGGCAGACTGGTGGCAGAGAGCTCTGTTGGTGGCTTTGCCTTCCTCACTGGGCAGCAGTGCCCATCCTGCCCAGCACTGACTGGATGAAGGGCAGAGAGAGGGCTGCTTCTCAAACATATAGACCAAGTCTGCACAGGGGGCCTGCTTGTTTGCTGCTCGCTGTCTGCAGGCTTCCTCTGCCTTTCCCTCGGATGGTAACCCCTGCTCCACTGCGCTGCTCTGGAAAGGGACTTCCAGCTCAACCTGGGTGGGCATCCCGGGGACGAGGGGCTGTGAAATGCACTCTGGCAGGAGTCGAGAACTTGGGTGGCTCTGAAGGAAGTTTTGTTGAATTAGTGTCGCTGGCACTGAGCATGCACATTCTTTCGGCTGTTCCCACATTTGGAGCAAACAGTGTGAGTGGCTTGGAAGGGGACCTCGAGGCACTTTTTGCCACATGGACTTCCTAAAATAAAATCTCACTTTGGAGGACCCACGTCTGTGTCTTCCTGATCCCAAGGCAGGGATGGGCCGGAGAAGTGATAGAGTAACGGGGTGTCCTGATTGTCCAGGCGGGTGGACAACGGTGTTCACTGGTCACAACCAAAAAGGACAAACTTCACCAAGGAAAAAGGAGACACAACATGAAAATGTAAATGTAGATTCTGTGTTTGAGCTGCCGTACACCAGTAGCCAGGGGCTGGCTTTTCCCTTGAACCAATTCAAAAACGTCTGATAAGGAAGCGTGTGTAAGGCTGGTTCCAGACAGGCTGTGGTGCTCTCTCTGTCCCTCTCTCTATCTTCCCAGGCTCCTCCCTGTCTAGGAAGAGGCCCTTCCTCCTGGAGGGAGACTGTTCCTTCAAGAGCCAGTTCAGAGCTGCCGTCAGAGCAGGCCGGAGTGCTGCGGCTGTGGGGGAGGAGAGCAGAATCAGATTCTTATTCTTAAGCTTTATTTCATGCGCGTGCACGTGTGTGTGTGCAAGCGTGTGTGTGTGCAAGTGTGTGTGTGTGCAAGCGCGTGTGTGTGTGCAAGCGTGTGTGTGTGTGTGTGTGTGTGTGTGTGTGTGTGTGTGCGCGTGTGTGTACCACAGCATACATGTGGAAATCAGAGAACAACCTGTAGGAACTAGTTCTCTCCTTCCACCACGGGTGACAAGCGCCTTTACCCACTGAGCCACCTTGCCAACCCTAATAATGAGTTATCAAAGTACCTCTTGCGACTTGGTCATTAAAAAGATAATGACGACAGCATACCTTTAGCCCAGCAGTCTACTTCTAAAGTATGATCCTGGGAAATGCCCGTGACAGTGTGCAGCCACTCAGCAGGGATGATGCTAATTACAACTGCTTATACCAATAAGGAACCACCCAGAAGCAAAAACAGAAATGTGATGCCTTGGGATGCCTGGGGGTATGTAGATGAGGTGTGTAGGTGTGGATGCTCTGGCTTTCGGTTTGAAAGGCAATTTGTGAAAGAGCTGGCCTGCAGACTGCCAATGTAGCTCAGTGGTGGAGCACTGAGCTAGCATGGGTGAGGCCTAAGGCTCAAGCCCCATCATTACCGAAAGTAATAATGTGTACTTATTTATTTATAATACATTTCAAATTAAAATGGAATTATACCACTTTCCCCTTCCCTCCCTCCAGCCCCTTCCATGCCCCCTCAAATTGATGGCCTCTTTTTCTTTATTATTGTTACATATATAAAAAGATACACAGATATATAATTATGAAGTGCACTAAGTATGTACAATGTCTATATGTCAATATAAATAAAAACTTAAAGGTAATAAATAATTTTTAAAAGAAACTGGTTTAAAAACAACATATAGCAAGCATATTGCTGGCCTTTCTATGTCTTGCAATGATAGGAATTCCACACACACACACACACACACACACACACACACACAGCATCTGCAGTATGCTTCTAGTCTCAGTTGACTACATTGGCTACAGGTGAGAAATGCCAGTGTAATCTAGTAAGATACTTTGAGCAGGGAGAGAGGCCTATCCGCATAATGACAGATTGTTATAGTTGCTGTGTTTTTTATAGTGATTGTGTTTGTCAACGTACCATGACTAGTTTATAAGTTAAATTTACTACAGGTGTATGTATAGGAAGGGCAGACATCTGGGTGTGGTCCTGTCTTTGACTTCAGACATCCACTGGGGTCTTGGATATAGATGTCTCCACTGATATGGGGGCTGATAAGTAAAGGGGTTGTGTAAGGGGTGGTAGACACAAGATGTGTGCAGTAGGTGCCTGTGAAGTGTGACATTGAAAGATTCTTCAAAGACGTGTTTGTACTTACTATGTAATACACACACACACACACACACACACACACACACACACACACACACACAATACTGCTTTTGTGTTAAAGAGAACTGTTTAAAAATTAACAATAAACCCACTGTATGTATGATCCACCTCCACTACGAGGCATGTGATGGAGGAGCTCCAAGGCAACACACAGAGAAAGCTGACGCCTGCGTGCGCATGTTCTCTGCAGTCAGACAGTGTGGTCAGTGAGGTGGCTGTCCAGGGGTGGATGGAGAATATACACCATATACACATAGTGGGCCTTATTCAGTCCCAAAGAGTAAAATTATTCCACTTGCTGGAAAATGGATGCAAATGGAGATTATTGTGTCAAGTGAATTAAGTCAGGCGATCTCACATCATGTGTTCTCTCCTTTGTGGGTCCCAGTCACACAGAACTTCACGTGCACATGTGGGAGAGAGGGAGGGAGAGAGTGAGAGGGGTGGAGGGAGGGAGAGGAGGGAGGGGAGGGGGGTGGGGGAGGGGGAGAGGGAAGAAGGGAGGGGAGGAAGAGGGAGGGAGGAAGGGATAGGGGAGGGAGGGATAGGGGAGGGAGGGAGAGAAGGGAAGGGAGAGAGGAGGGAGGGAGAGAGGGGGGAGGGAGAGAGGGGAGGGGAGGGAGGGAGAGAGAGAGAGGTAAAAGGGACGTTTGAGGAAGGGAAAAGTTCAGAGGTAAGAAAAAAGGAGGGCAGAATGAAAGAACAAGGTGTGGACGTGGTCAAAGTCTGAGGAACTTGAAAGAAATTGTCTATATGGAGCCCAACCCTGAACAGTGAGTACACCCAGCAAAAATGTTACTGTTACTCTCAAGACTTAGTTCGTGCTGGTGGCTGCGAAGGCCGTGCAGCAAATGCCGTCTCAGCCCTCGGGGCGGCGGGCAGCCCACGGGGCGGCAGGCAGCCCTCCCTGGTAGTCCGCATGCAAGCCTTCACCTCGGGGCTCGGTGCCTTCCTAAGCGTTTGGTTCCTTCCCCATCACTAGAAATGGGACTTGGTTTCTTAACAGCTTTCGGAATGGTTCCTAGTGAGTGTGTGGAACACATCTGGCTTTTGTATATTGATTTTGTCTCTTGCAGCTTTCCTGAATCCAGTCATTCATTCGGATGGGTCTGTTTGTTAGACTCAAGGGCTTGTCACGTGTAAGACCAGCTCTTCCGCAAACACATCTTTTACTTCTTCCTGATCTGGACGTCACATTATTGTTTGTTTATTTATGCCTCTGCCTCGGGTTCATAGCGCAGTGTTTAATAGATGTGGCAAGTGTGGATACCCAGACCCTCTCCTGATCTTAGGACAAAACTTCTAGCCTTTTACCATTGGGTAATATACAAGCAAGTGGACAGATAGTTTTAGGGTTGAGATACAGAAGACAATGGAACCTGGAGACTGGGAACTAACCCCCACAGAGGGCCTGAGCATCAGCTGGACTTGGGTGCAGCCAGGCACACAGATGGTGCACACTTACTGCTGTGTAATTATTTTATTCTCCGCTACCTCGCCCCATTCTAGCAGAGTGTGAATCATTCCTCCACCCAGGAGGTCCCCACGCTCTGCATGTGCTGTGACCTATTGTCCCTGAGCAGCCTCCTGGTGACCTGACTGTCCAGGTGTCCCAGTGCCTGTGTTCAAGTAACCATTATTTTACTTAATAATGTCCCTAAGGGGCAGCTGTAGCAATGGCTAGAGGTTTTGTTAAGTCCTGTTGTTACCACTAATCTATTTTAGTATCACTGTTAATCTTCTACTGTGCCAAATTTTAAATATTTTATTTGTTATTAGTATAGTGTGTGTGTGTGTGTGTGTGTGTGTGTGTGTGTGTGTGTGTGTGTGTGTGTGTGCAGGCTATGGAACCTCTGTGGAGGTCAGGTGACAACTTTCAGGAGTTGGTTCTCTCCTCCCATTGTGGGTTCCAGGAATTGGTCTCCGGTCATCAGGCTCACACAGCAAGTACTCTTGCCCATTAAGCTGTCTTAACAGCCCACAACCAGTTTTTTTGACTCACTTGGAGGGACTTCACCAGCAGCTTGTCAAAGTCCTGGGAAAGCTGTGGCTCTGTGCCATTTTTGTCTGGGACAACTGTGACTATGTGCAGATGATAGAGTTTCTAGAAAAACCCTGAGGTTGGGAATTGGTTGCTGCTTGGGGACCCCCATCTGACCCTTATTGCTTTGACCAAGAAGTGTGGGCTCAGAGAAAACCAACCCCTCCGTGGACATCACTTGGCTGCCTGGTTATCTTATTCGTGCCCATGGCCCTCTCTGAAGGTCAGGGTAGATGTGCCTTGAATTACCACTAAACCTAGAAAAGCTGCATGTGGCAGGGCATGGCCTGTGCTGCATGTAACACCTGTGGCCACACCCTGCAGATGTTCCAGCATTACCGGAGTGGTTGAGACCATCAGTGCTCCTCCCAAGCCTTCATGGAAGCAGACATACGCTCAGGTGAGTTGTGCTGGACTGGCAGGTAGCTGATAACAAGACTCCAGGGGCCAGGAGCTAATAATGCCCACATCTCCATCCCAGGAATTCTCATTTCTCCAAGCTACCACCACGTGCTCCTAAACACGAGGCCACAAAGCTTCAGGATGTGAGGAAAGGAGACAAACACCGCATAGGACCACCCTGACAGAGCAGGTGGTCGTGCCTGGAGACACCAGTAAACAACAAATCAAGCCTTCTAACTGACAAACGTCAACGTCTCAAGTTATCTTGTACTTTGGCACCTGTCATTCTGGATTGTTCTGTGGCCTCATTTTGGCTAAGGCAAGTGCAGAGTCTAGGACTGGAGGAGGGAGATGGACAAAGGCAGATGAGCAGCCAGGGGCAAGCATTCCAGGACTCGGGAGCCTGTTGTCCATCCTAGGAACCAGAAAATGCCTCAGCAAGAGATGAGAAGAAGGTAGACACCTTTCGGCCTCCCTCCAGCAGACTCAGGGACTGGTTGCCTCCCAAGAGCTGGTTTTCTTTAGGGTTATGGGTTGCTCTTTAGGCCTGGGCACCACAGGCAGCAGGAGTATGTGATGGAATGTGGTGGGGAAGGGGAGGATGGTTAGAAAGGCTGTCCATCAAAAGAGAGGAGGTGTGATGTCATAAGAGGCAGGCACTCTTCCATCTGCACTGCTTGGTAGGCATCCAGGAAGGAATAAACATCGAGTAAGCCCCAGGAAGGAGATCAGACCAGGTCTGTGCTGAAGAAGTCATACTGCTGAGGGTATCAGCTCACCCCTCTGCCCTGGGGGTCAGAAAAATAATCCCACTATAAAATTGAATGTGCCACAGGGAAATCAAACCCTGAAGTGTCGTTGACAGAGTGTGAAATGCAGGCTACAGGATGAGAAAAAAAGACTTGAGACAAAGAGGACAGAAAATGAATTTCCAAACCATGCGAGAGTGCCCAAAAGAAAAGAATGAGGAGGCAAAGAGAAGTCAGGGCAGAAGAAAACTTTCCTGAGATGTTTGGAAGAGGCCTAGTGTGCCAGCCAAGGATGCTGGTCACCAGGATGAAGACTTGTTCTGGAAGAAGAGGGAGAGAAAGAAGAAAGCTGGCAAGAGGGGGGGACAGAGCAGAGAACACGGAACATGGAGATCACATCATGTTTCTAGAAAAGAAGATTAAACCTGAAAACCTAATCTTCTAAACGTATTCCAGTTAGGATTAGTATGGGGTTTCGGCAATGCTACAATCTAAGCATATTTGGAAAGAAGTATGTAAAAATGGGTTCAATGGAAAGGAAAATGGAGGGGGCTGGACAGATGACTCAGTGGTTAAGAGTGCTTGCTGCTCTTATAGAGGACCTGGTACAATTCCCAGCACCCACATGGCCGCTCACAGTCGCCTGTAACTCCCGTCCCAGGGGATCCAACACCTTCTTCTGAACTTTGTGGGCAGAACTGAAAATTCAGCTATTCAAAGAACTAACAAGAAAGAGAGGCTCCTCATCTTGGCCCGTTCCTGCTGTGAGGACAGACGCCTGCAGGCTGGAGAACCTTTAAAATCAGGGAACCTGTTTCTCAGAGTTCTGGAAATGGGCAGGCAAGATGAAGGTGCCAGCAGATCTCACGCCTGCTGAGGGCTGCTCAGGCTTCTGAGACAGAGCTTCATGGGTGAAGCCCTCCTGGGTGAAAGAACACATCCCTTCATGGGGGTGGTCTGTCTCTCTGCCGGAAGACAGGATGTAACTGAAGACACAGATAACTCAATGGAAGCAAAATCTGAAAACTCCTCAGCAGGCAACACGTGCAGATAAAGAAACAGAAATGCAACCAAGAGGTAAAGATGTCAAGAGCATGTCTACTTCACGTAAGAATCACCAATAAGATGAAAGAGTTAAAAGAAATGACAATAGAAGCCAGGCATGGTGGCACACACCTGTAATCCTAGCACTTGGGAAACTGAGACAGGAAGATTGCTATGAGTTTTCAGGCCAACCTGGACTACAGAAGAGGTAGTGGTACCATGACTGCCTAGGCTACTTAGCAAATAGTTACTTTTCTCTTGTTATAAAACACCATGACCAAGGCAACTTATAGAAGCAAGAGTTTATTTGGGGCTTATGGTTGCAAGGGATAAGAGTCTGTCATGGCAGAAAGGCCTGTCAGTAGGAACAGGAAGCTGACAGTTCACATCTTCAGCTGCAAGGGCTAACGGGAAGTGACAGAACTTTTATCTCAAACCCCACCCCCAAGGATGAACTTCCTCCAGCAAGGTCAAACTCCTAAACCTCCCTAAACAGTGCCACTTACAGGGGACCAAGGATTAAATATCTGAACCCATAGGCTACTCCTATTCAAACCACTGCATCATCCCAATGGGGAAAAACCCTAAGAGTAACCAGAACACAGACGGCAGGAGGAGCAAATTAAAGCGAATTTACCCTCACTGATGGAGAGCTGTAGATAAGAAAAACAAGTTCTAAACAGAATCTTGTAAAGCCCTGTTGTCCACACTGGGCCTACGTGGGGTGAGTCTGGGTGTCCTCCCTGGTTCTTCTGGAATGGGTGGGGACACGAACCAATAGAATGCTTTTGGAAAGTTATTTTGAAGAGTAACTAAAAGCGATCACTCAGCAATGCCATGACCACTTGTCTTCTTTGCGGGGCAGGATAAGGAAAGTGGAAACAATTGTGCCTGAAGGCATTCATCACCACCTCATTTATAAGAAGGAAGTCTGAACACAACCGAGTGTCCATCACCAGATGCGGGTCTTCAAATAAATACCAGAAAATTAGTGATGAAACCTTATACTGCCCATGTAAACTATTCCCCAAGAGTCTGAAATAATAGCAGAGAATGTACCCCGGCCCGTTAGCTAAAAGCGGGTAAGGCTCACAAGGCCCATTTAAGGAGGCAATGCTCAGGGATATTTGGGGTGATTGCTTCTTTTCTGCTTATGCTTGTGTAGGATGTGTGCCCCTGGGTGTGTGGAAGCCTGAGGAGGATGCCAGGTGTCCTCTTTATCTCTTTCTAGAGATATAGAGGCTCTCACTCAACCTGGAACTTAAACACCCCCCTCTTTCTTTTTTCTAGACTGACTGACCAGCAGGCCCTCCTGTCTCCACTCCCTTCCCCGTAGTGCTGGGGTTATAGACCCATGCTCAGTTTTTTACATGAGTGCTGGGGATTTGAACTCAGGACTTCATGCTTGTGCCGCAAGTACTCTTATGTATGGGTCCATTTCCCCAACTCCTGGTATGGTTACCTCTGAGTGATGGATGTGGAAGTCTTCCACTGGATACTTGTTTCTGTATTCTCCACATCTCCTGGCATGGGTATGGTCACTTTGTCAAAGTTACAAATGATTGTTTAAGCTATTTAGAATACCTGGCGGAAGGAATCAGAAGATCCAGGGGCACCCTGCACCTTAAGACTAGCCATTAGAGCCTCCCATAGAAAAGGTATCTGAAGGCAGAGGTGGCCATGGGGAGCAACTGTGAGCCAATGACTTTGAGGACAGAGTTTGTCCCAGAACAGATGTTTGGTGAGCGGGTTCCAGATGGACACAGGCTGTCTCCCTTAGTTCTATGCCCTTGGGCCAAGCAGTCTGCCACCTTCTCTCCTCCCCCAGAGGACTCAGTCGAGGCTGCCAAGAGGAGACCAATTAGCAAAAAGTAAATATTTCTCCACCAGGGAAGTGGACGACGGCCACCAGAGCACTTCTCCGAGGGCAGAAAACACAGGGTTTCCTGCGTCCTGGGCCAGCTGTGACCAGAGATGAAAGAGACCAGAGCGCCTCTCCTCAACCTCCTGGGCTAGGGCCGGCCGGGCAATTAGACCTCGGCATTTATTTATGGAGCTAATTTTGTGTGTACTGCTCCTATTTCCGTCAGTAGATAAAAAGCAGAGATAGTTGGCTTGGCACCGGCCTCGAATACTCTGAGAGTCCCGTGTGGGGACCACTTGAAAGCAGAAGGGTTCTGCAGGGAAAGGTTCTGAATTAGGGTCGTGGAATTCCACTCCACCCCAGCTTCAGACTCCCCTTTCCTCCACTGTGCCTTCCTCCAGTGGATCGAGGGAGGGGATATTTATAGGATTCCCACCATTTATGGGAGGCACTTCTAAGAGAAAAAACAAGGCGGGGGCAGCATGCTCCCCTAGTAAAAGCTGATGGTCACGGCTGCTTACTCCCCCCACACTCCCTGCTCCAGCCTCACAGCTGGCTGCATCACCCTGCTCCCAGCACACCGGGTCAGCATCAACGCTCCGGAGTCTGGCAACCTTAGAACACAGTCCTTAGTAACTGGAAGCCTTCCTGCCCTTCCTACAGCAGACAGGTGTTCCCTCAGAGGCGTCTCGTGTATCCCTGTAGGGTCCACTGACTGCTAAGTCACACTTGGGACAGCCCAGAACATGATTTGTTCTCACAGAGCTTTCTCTCCTACCGCTGCTAACGTATTTACAGAGTTGCTAAAGTCCACATGCCGACCACCAGCAGAGTAGCAACTTAGAAAGCAGTAATTGTACAATTAAAGTGTTTTTTAGTTTGTCATCTTTTTCTTCTTTAGAAATAATGCTGCCCCTTAAACATGAGCTGAAATACCAGAGAGAGAGAGAGAGTTACCTGATGTTTTGAGATTTAAAGTGGTTAATTTTAAGAATGTAGAAGTGGTTTTCCTACTCCAAACATTCGAATGCCAGGGTCCTTTAGAAGTGCTTGAACACGTTTTTAGATTAAAAGGCACTCAGAGGGATACAAAGTGATTTGTTCTTGTGAAGTGCCGTAAGGACTTTCAATACGGGGGCGGGGGGGGGGCAAGCGCCCTATGTGGGGTGCAGCACCAGCCAGTGTGCTCTCTGCTGTACCTTTCAGGGTGTGGAGTCAAATCCTATAATCTGGGAGATAAACACAGCAGTTCTACGAATCTCAAAAGCTGCTCATACAGGCTTCACTACATAAAATAAAAAGCTAAAGAGGTCTTCAAACATACCTTGCTATCTGAGATAAGAGTCTAACTTGAAGGAATAGAGAGGACGACAAAAGAGAGTTTTATTTGAATTCTCGGACAGATAAATCACTTAGTTCTGGAGATTGGAGAGTTTTGCCTGGTCTTCGCCTGGCACGTGAAGGAGATACTCTTTGTCACTGGTTCTAGCCTGACCTACCTTCTGAAAATGCATGTTGTCTAGCTCGCTCTCTGCATTAGCCTGCCTCTGAACAGTCCTAACCACTGTGTGGTGGCTTCTGTTGCAAACAGAACCTTCTCTTTAAAACGCTGGGGCCCTGGAAGAAACATCTGTTTGGCAATCTCGTGAGTCCAGAGTTGTCACCCCTGGGAGCGGTCCTGACCAACATCTCTGTTTGCCTGGGGAGGGAAGAGGAGCTGTCTGTTTGGGAGCGCCTGCCACCCGGCTTGGGAGGAGTGGGTACTGGTGCTGAGTGGGCGTAGACGGACATCTGAGCAGAGGTGTAGGAAATGGGCCACCTGTGACAGAAGAGTCCCCTCCTAGGAGACACCAGATTTAACAGCTGTGGACCACACATCTGGGGATGATATCTGGTGGCACACAGCACATTCCCTCCTACTCCCATAAGCAGCTTAGTCCAGTGCACCAAGATTCCTGATGGAGATGAATGTCCCAAGTTGGATAGGGGTGATGCCTGTTGGGGTGGGAGATGCACAGGTCTCACCAAAAAGGCATAGAGCTGACCCCACTCAGAAGTTAAGCGAGCAGGGAAGAGGGTGCTGGTAGCGTAGCTGATCCATAGTGGAGTCAGGCTATTCCCTCAACCTTTAGGTGTAAGGACACTGACGGACACTCAGGGGTGAGGACACCTCAGTCGTAAGTGCTGCCTGGGACAGGTGGGTGTCCTGCCTCCTCCCTGCTCCCATCTTGAAACTTCAGTTGATGAGGGAGTGGACAGGGTTTCCCTACAAGCAGAGCAGGTGACTCCCTGCAATGCTCTGGGCAGGTGGGGACCAGGCAGGGACTCAGTTAGAGCAGAGGATCATGCTTGGCACACTCCACACCTGCTCTTTACTTTTCCCTGGGACAAATAACCAGCATTTTTAACTGCAGTCCTTTCTCCCTAAACTCTGGGTATCCGACCTGATAAAGTGGCATGTGAGGGACTTTTGCCAGTAGCTGATGTCAGCTGTCCCAGAGAGCAGCTAAGCAATCATCTGGAGTGGTGGTTCTCAACCTGTAGGTCGTGTGTGACCTCTTTGACAAGCCTCTGTCTCTAAAAATATTTACATTACAATCAATAACAGTAGCAACGAAAATAATTTTATGGTTGAGGGTCCCCACAACATGAGGAGCTGTGTCAATGAGAAATTTGCATCTACGGGGACTTTAAAGATTTATTCTTTTTTGAAATGTTGCATGTACGAGCGTTTGCCTGCACATGTACAAGTGCATCACGTGTGTCCCTGTTGCCCACGAAGATCCGAAAATGACATTATATTACAGATGGCTGTGAACCACCATGTGGGTGCTGGGAACTGAACCCAGGTCCTTTGCAAGAGTCCGAAGCACTCTTAACTACTGAGCCACCACTACTCCAACCTTCCCCCACTCCACTCGGTGGTGGTTCTAAACTGAGGAAAAGGTGATTTGCCTGCAAGCTTGAGCCCAGCTGTTTGCCATAGTGCCTGGCATGGAGTCATGTCACAGCCTAGTGCACATCTGGCCGTGGGGCAGCATTGTGTGTGGAGTTGATGTGATGTGGTGGTTCTTAGGAGGCCAGCACCCTATCCAAGCAGAGCAATGAGACTTCCCAGCACATAAAAACTGGATATACACAGGAACCCAGCCACCAGGGTGACCGGCACCCCCAAAGCCTCCTCCATTGTTGTGTCTTCTAAAGCTCACAATGACTGTAGCTTAACTCCGCAGATGGTTAGGGTTGTCCAACATTTGGTTTTGTCCTTCATAGAAATTGAATCATGTGGCGTATTTATTTGCATGCTGGTTCATTGGCTTCACGTCGGTAGGCTTGCCACTGGTAAGCACGTAGTGCTTCCTGTGGATGTCCAGGACTCGCCATGAGCATGTAGCACAGCGTATACAGGGCTGCACACCCAGCCATTAGGGATCCTGTTGGTTTTCTCGCTGCGGCGACAGAAGAACTGACAGCTTGAGAGAGGAAGGTTTATTGAGCTCACAGTTCAAGGGTCCCATGGCAGCAGGAGCGGGAGGCAGTTGGTCACGCGGGGCCCAAAGTCAGGAAGCAGAGAGATGAATGCTGGTGCCCACCTCACTTTCTCCTTTTTATTCAGTTCAGACCCCGGCCCTGAGGACTAGGTCACCCACGCTTATGGTGGATTTTCCCAGCTCAGTTAACCCAATCTAGAAGACCCTCACAGACAGGCCTAGAGGTTTGTCTCCTACAGATTCTAGATCCTGTCAAGTTGACGACATTAACCGTACAGGGCTATCAGCTAAGAATGTCCATATATAACTAAACCTACCTGTCATTGAAATAAGAAAATGAATATAGGAGCTGGAGAGAAGGTTCAGAGGTTAAAAGCAATGACTGCTCTTCCATAGGTCCAGGATAGATTCCCAGCATCCACATGGCAGTTCACAACCCTCTGTAACTCCAGTCTTAGGGGATCTGGCCTCCACGGGCACCAGGCATGCCTGTAGTACAAAGGTGTACTTTTAGACAAAGCAGCCATATGCTTAAATAAAAAAATAAAAGTTTAAAAAAATTAATATAAATGGCAAATTCCAAATATCTTTTTCAAGAACTGGTAGCTAAATGTTCTCATTGAACTGACACCCCCAGAATGGTGTCATATTATTACACAAACTGATGGTCTGCATTTGAGTAAACCATCAACTGACTTGGACCGCAGCTTTGTTGTCAATGAACTGTAATTGCTGTGTGTGTCCGTGTGGGATTTAAAGCAATATACATTAATGTCTTGCAGTGGCTGTGAACCAAGAGTCTCGACATGGCTCATCCAGATCCTATTGGACAGGCTGTGCATTTATCTGGAGATTGGAGTCTTCTCAGCTCTTTCATGCTGGTGGGATTCCCTGTAGCTATAGGATTGAGATCTTTAGCTCCTCGAGGTTGCCTACCATAGTTATCTGCATACCCTTGACCTCTGAGCCTCGTTACAGGGCACACCTAAGTATCTCCAACCCATCCCCCATCATCTCCCTTTGCCAGGTCCTGTCAGCTCACAGAAACAGAGGCTCATGGCTGCCAGGATGGGGAACTCTGGGACTCCCAACCGAAGTTCTCTCTAACATCCTCTTGGTCAGGGCCTAGGTGGCTACATTCTTGCCTGGAATATCAGGCCTCCAAAGTAGCCTGTCCAGCAATTTGGTTCTTTCCACGGTTCTGCCTTTCTGAATCCCACAAGTCTCTCACTCTCTGTGAGAGAACATCTCTCAATATTTCCTTTAGACAGGCTTGCCGGCAGCATACACTTGCAATGACTTTTCTTCAGAACACATTTCTGTTCCAGAGCATCATTCCAGGCATGGCACTCAGGCCTGAGGTCTGTGCCCTTGCACTTTCATAGTTTCTACAGAGAAACACACCTTCATTCAAGTTGATCCCTCCTGGATCCAATTACTGCTTCCTGTTACTGATTCCAAGGGGTGTGTGTGTGTGTGTGTGTGTGTGTGTGTGTGTAGAATCTCAGGTATCACACCTCCAGAGATGTTCATCCTGTTCTTAGATGTCTCTCATTGACTTGGGACTCACCAACTCAGCTAGCCAGTGAGCTCCAGGAACTCACGTGTCTCTGCCTTCCCAGCACGGGCTGACAGAAACAAAGCACACTCAACTTTTTAGTGTGGAGTCTGGAGACTGAGCTGAGGTCTTCTTGCTTGCAAGGCAAACACTTTATGGGAGCCGTCTTCTGTGGTTGATTATGACAGCTTTGCACGTTGAGTCTATCCCCTTTGGGGTTTATTCACAATGTATATGTTCATGTCTTTGGGCAAATTTGGAGAATTTCTACATTATTTCTTGGAATACTTTTTCTGGGTCTCCTTTTTTTCCTTCTTCCTGAGACTTTGATGGACACATATCTTCAGTTATAGTTCATAGGTCCTGAGACCCTGCCTGTTTATTATTTTTTCAGGTCTTCACTGAGTCTATCCAATGGTGTTATTACCTTCTCTGTTTTCTATTTCAGTATTTTTCAAGCATCAGTTAATACGGGTTTTATTTTTATTTTGCACAGACATTTAAGCACTTACAATTTTTACTGTGTCCTACTGACCCATATTTCAGAGGTACCAATCCAGTAATGCCTGTTGGTAAGGGGATGTCACACACTCTTAGAAACAGGGTCTCACACTGTAGCTTGGCAGGTCTTGAAATCTCTATGTAGACCAGGTTGGCATTGAATTCAGAGATCTACTTACATGCTTTTAAAATTATAATATCAGACTGGGAATTACCACCATTCAGAGAGGGTGGGTTCCATCCCAAGAGGAAGGCTCAGGATTCAGACCCCTCCACCTCCTGTATGCCTTTCCCACATGGGACTCAGGACCTCTTGCTAAAGACTTGCCCTCTTGCTTTGGGTATCCTGTGAGGCATGGAGTCTACTTCCCTCTCTAGAGCTGATCCTAATTTTACAACCCGAGAATCCACTGCCTGTTGTCCTGGAAAAGCTGCTTTTTGGGTCTTGGTGTCTCTCCCAAAAGAATAGTGTCTTATGTGGAACACTCTCTTCAATCATTAACATCTTCTTTTTGTATGAGAACTGTGGGTCTTAAAGATTAAAAAAAAAAACCTAGGATAGTATTTTTATATATGTGTGTGTGTGTGTGTGTGTGTGTGTGTGAGTGTGTGTGTGTGTGCGAGAAAGAGAGAGAGAGAGAGAGAGAGAGAGAGAGAGAGAGAGAGAGAGAGAGAACCTGTACGTGTGTGGGCGGTGTACATAGAGGTCAGAGGTCCGCCTCTGATGTCATCCTCAGGAATACCAACCACCTCCTTTTTGAGACAGGGTCTCTGACTGCCCCTGGAGCTCATCAACCAGCTAGTCTGGCCAGACTCCAGCATTAAAGACAGAGCAGGGCTGAGCTTCCTCTGGCTGAGAACCTGCCCCTCCTCTTCCAGCCTCTGTCAGCTCTTGGCAGTTGGCTGACTGGTCACATGGTCATGTTCCACCTTCCACTGGTATCTTCTCTTTTGTCCCTTACAAGGACAATTGTCATTTGATTTAGGGCTTGTTGATTAACCTGAGTAGCACCATCTGGAGATGCTTCATTTAATTATATGAATAAAGACTTCTTTTTCAGTAAAGCCACAGCACAGATTTTTAGCTGGGCCTATCTTTTGGGGACCACCATGCAATTCACTGTGGGTCCCAATCATCAGAAAGGGCATGACTTGTTCCAAGACCTCCTTGAGAATAAACAGGTAAATTCAGAACCAACTCTCCAGAACTGCCCTGTCTTCCTGAGATGTTCAGGATCTGGTTTGTCCAGCCCCACCCTCAAAGACCTGGCCAGATAATGGCCAGTTTCACTGTGTCACTGCTCAGTGTAGCAGGTAGTTCCAGCCCGCCTAACACGGACAAGGAGCATGCCAGGGATGGCTGCCCGCTGTTTCCAAGTCATCTGAAGTCAGAGCAGGAGTTTCTCAGCTGAGGTTGCCACATCTGGGTGCGGGTGGTTCACAGAGATGCAACCTCACTCTGGTTCCCATTTCAAGTGATGTTTACGAGGAGTTTAAGCCGCTGCCCCCCCCCCCCCCCCGCCCCAAGAGTCTTCCTTAATATACGCCCGCTCACTTCTCACACAGGCTGCTTCTCCCTGTAAAAGCAGAATAACGTTTCTCCACAACCATAGCTTTGAAAAACCGTTGAAGGGATTAACGAATTCCTATTTGCAAATCAAGTTCAGATCGACCAGTCTGCAGGTTTGAGATGTTGTTATTTGCTAATTAAAACCATTTCCTTAAAATTTTGCTTCCCTCCCTAATTTAAATAACAAAGAGAAACAGAGATAGAACCACATCTGTTGAATCTTCTCAAATATTTCTGCGTTCGGGGCGGAGGGAAAACATGAGCCACCCAGAGCATGACGCACAGACACTGAGAGCAACAGCAACGTGCCGACGGGCACGCAGTCAAGGCAAAGGGAACAAATGTGTTTCTATTTCTGCTCTCAATTAAGTGTCAGCGCCCCAACCTTTCGTTCGGTTCTCTTTGACGACAAAGCCTAGCCTGGGTTATCCTGGTCTACGTCTGTGTTTCAATATCCCTCCTTTCGTCCATCCATCCTCAACTCCAAATTTCAAACTGGAAAATGCTGACCATACCGCATGCCCAAAGGCCAAGGAGCAGAGGAAGCAGCAGAGGAAGCAGAGGAGGCAGGGGGATGATGAGGGTAAACGAGGGTAGATTTTAATTAAATGTGTGTGGCAGGGGTATCTGTGTGCATTTGAGTGACGGTGCCTGGGGAGGGCAGAGATTTTGAATTCTCTGGTGATCATTGTGAGCCACCCAATGTTGGGCCTGGGAATTGAACTCAGGTCCCTTGGAAGAGCAGGATGTGCTCCAAACCACTGAACCATCTCTTTAGTTCAACAATGGCATCTTCAAATGTTCTTAAACAATGCAATTTGTGATTTCCTGTTGTCAGGAGACACAGCAGAAACATCTCTCTCAGTGTTCACTTCAGCCGTTCAGCAGGCTAGACACCAGAGCTCTGTGTGACTGAATGCCTCCATATTATCCACGCCTTTCTGGAAAAAGACAGAAAACCCTACAGAGCTGAGAGGAGACTCAGCTTCTCGGTCCTGCTGGACACAACTTAAGCTTCCTACATGGGGGAATTGTCCGTCCATCAGACATGGATTCTAGCCCCTAACTCTGTTGTTCCGTCACTTGTGTTTGAAAGCCTGAAGAGGCATTCTCCCCCAGAGAGCCATATCTCTGGGATGGCAACTGTAGGTTGGGGTTGTTTGGCCAGTTCTCTGGGTCCTTCCATGTCAGAGGAGTTTCAGCAGAGGGAAGACTGGGAGGGCTTGGGGCTGGGGGGTAGAACAGGCCCACACTGTCTTCAAGAGCCTCTGTCTTCTGTGGGGAGATAGTCCTGCCGACACATCAGCCTGCTGAGGAGGAGTAAGATTGGTCTGTGTTTGTCCTGCTCTGCTGCTGCCTCCAGCGTTGATGGTTGGTATCATGTGTCCATATGGCTCTTCCATCTCATTGCCGGGTCCCGTTAAGGACCCTGAGTCCTATATGTAGAGATCAGTTTTACCAGGTCAGCTGTTGTCAGGTACTACCCATGCACTGCTGTGTGATGATGTTATGATCCACCTCACATAGCTCCCAGAGTCCCTCTGTGTTGTCTGGTGATGTTATGATCCACCTCACGTAGCTCCCAGAGTCCCTCTGTGTTGTCTGGTGATGTTATGATCGACCTCACATAGCCCCCATAGTCCCTCTGTGTTGTGTGGTGATGTTATGATCCACCTCACGTAGCTCCCAGAATCCCTCTGTGTTGTGTGATGATGTTATGATCCACCTCACATAGCCCCCAGAGTCCCTCTGTGTTGTCTGGTGATGTTATGATCCACCTCACATAGCCCCCAGAGTCCCTCTGTGTTGTGTGATGATGTTATGATCCACCTCACATAGCCCCCAGAGTCCCTCTGTGTTGTCTGGTGATGTTATGATCCACCTCACATAGCTCCCAGAATCCCTCTGTGTTGTATGGTGATGTCATCGTCACATGTTGAAGACTAGCAGATGGCAGATAGGTAGAGACAGTGGTCTTCTTGCCTCTTTCCCACTGTGCTCAAACTTCCAGCTCCTTGCCCTGTCTCTTGGACAGGCCCCAGCCATGCTGTGGACTCCTGTCTCCACAGGCTGGAGTAGCACCTCTGATGCCTTCCTGTCTCCTAGCCTAAGTTCTCCATCTACCAGCCCAAAGCAAACTCTTTCAGAAATCTTTAACCTTGAAGCTCAAAAAAAGATGAAACACCCATCCCACCTCAGACTGACCACGCCCCACCCCACCGGCATCTCCTCACATCCAGAACACTGTCCTCTTCATGCCGGGATGTCTCTCCTGCCCCTCCCAGCATGCACTGCTGAGCCTTCTACAGAGCTGCAACTTGTCTCTGCTCTCGTGGGCTTCCCCACCATGTCTTCCCACTCACATCCTGCCACCTGGGACCCAAGTATACCCATGTCCCAGAGGAGTCTCCTCAAACACAGGGTCACATCGTTCAGGGCACCTGGGAGAATTTAAGGCATCTTAGGACATGCCTTCTTTTTCACCCACAACTAGACTGGCAGCTCACCAAAGTCAGGCCTGTCCCCCTCTCTTGGCTTTCCCCACAGCAGTGTCTGGCCCTGCCTCTAACAGACCAGACTCTTTTCTCGATGTTCTACTGACAAGGCCCTTAGCAGTGAGCTCCCTAAGGGAAGGGCCACGATGGCTGGCTCCCAGAACACCCATCTCTGTTTCTAACTGTCCCAGATATTATAAACTATGCTTTAGGACTTTCAGTATTCTATGGGGTCTTCTGAGGACTAGGGGAGGGGCCCAGGCTGGTGGCGTTCTGAGCCTCCACCTCCCATTCCCAAGCCCCAAACAGAGGAGACCTGGTCCACTCCATTCTCTGAGCAGGTAAGCATCCCAGGCTGAAGGGCAGCCTGCTTCACAGCCCACCATTGCTTCTTCTTGTCACCTGTCTCTTGAGGACCTCATCAGCCCTTCCTGAGAGATGCCAGGCGCATGGAGGTGTCAGAGTACACTGGGCTGGGTCTTTGTGCCTGGACGGACCTGGGAGGTTGACTCTGCTTCTACCCGTCCCTCCCGCTCTCGGAGTTCACAGGCTCTTGGAGGTTACAGCGTGTCCTTGGCAGAAGTTCTGAGCCAGCTGCAGGCCAAGTCAGCGGTGTTTCCTCCTCTGCAAGCTCTGCTGATGTGTCCTAGGTCCCTGTGGAAATCAAAACCAGCTCCTCCCTCTACAGGCATTTCGAAGTGGGGCAGCCTGCGAACGCACACAGTGACTGTCCTGTGCATGCCTCAGCCTGCTGCTTCACAGAGCTACCTCAGGCATCTCCTTGTGAGCCAGGTGGCTCCAAAGTCCATACTCCACGCCTCTGACCAACTAAAGGCCAATGACAGTGCTAGCGTGAGGTACTGAGCATATCTCTCTAGCTGTTGCCACCATGGTCTGCCTGGACACCCGCGGCCCCAGGTAGATGCAGTCTATGTACCTCAGAGGCAAGCCAGAGGGGTTCACATCAGCTGGGCATGAGGCTCCCCCAAGAATCTAATGATGTGAAGCTGGGATGAAACCAGAAATGTGTATGGGCTGGAGCAGACAGAAAAACAAGCCAACGGTGGAGACCTCTTGGAATTTAAACAAGGAGATTTGGACCTCCACCAGAACCCATGTGTGATGTAAAGCTAGCACAATGGAGAAGGAAACACGCTCACATTACAACGCTGTCTGAGGTCTGAGGCAGGAGCACCAGTAGTGGGAGGATCTGTGCTCAGTGGAGAGGGTATAGATGCCCTACAAGAATCTAGGCTGTGAATTTGCTAGTTTTATTTCCTTATAAGACTTTAAATTTTTTTTATTTTCCCAATCTTTTATTGAAAATTTTTATTTTAGTAGCCATGTTTTATTTTTCAGGGGTTCTCTTTCACTCCCTGTTCCTTTTTCATATTGTCTTGTTCTTGTTTCAAGGCTGAGGAGGATATCAGAAGCTGCACGTTATCTTTAGCGTACTCTTGTCCCCTGATCACATGATTTCTCCTGCGTGTGTTCACGATGGCATCTTTGTCCTTACTCCTTCTCTGCTTCTTCATCTCTTGATCCTCCACACAAGAAGCCAACGTTTCAAATCTAGGGTTAGGGGGCTGAAGAGTCAGCTCAGAGGTTAAGAGCACTTGCTGTCTTGAAGAGGACCCAGGTTCGATACCCAGCACTCTCACTGTTGCTCACAACCATCTGCAACTCCAGTTCCTGGAGATCCAATGCTTCTTCTGATCTCCACAGGCACCACACATCCACTGTGCACATGCATCCATGCAGGCAAAACACTAAACACATAAAATAAAAATTAAATAAGCCCTAAAAATCTCTGTCATTAGTATTTCTATATTCCATGGGTAAATGTATCTAGTTTAACAACAAAATGTCTATAGAATGATTAACTGACTGGTTTCCACAGTGGTACCCTTTATCAGCAGGCTGTGTCCTGAGATGTTCCCCCAATGCCTAAAACTGTATTACCAGATACATAAATTGTCAATAAATGTTAATGTTTAGAAACTGAGTGCAGTAGAATGTTAACAGCAATAACTAATAATAAAATAGCATAATTTTAAAATTTATAAACTGTTTACTTCTTAAATTTTCTATCTAATATTTTTAGATTTCAGGGAAATGAAATTGGAAAGTTAAACACTACTGTGGATAAGGAGGGATTCCTGTGTGTGTTATAGATCTAGACTTTCGTGGTAAAATGAGCTGGGTTACCATGGCTGGGCATTAATGGGGTCAATGATACTAGCACTTCATGGTATGGTGCACTGTCCCATCTCCCGCTTCTCAGAGAACGCGCTGAACTTAGTTTATCCCATCGGGTCACAGGGAACATGAAGCCTCTCACGGCTCTTGGGAAGTAGCACCCTGTCCTTGTACCCTAGCCATCCCTCCCTATTCAAAACCAGAGAACTCTGTGTGGTGTGCTCTCTGAGGAGAAACTGTGACCTGGAGAGAAAAGCAGAGTACTGGAACTCTACAGAAAGAGTGAAGGGCAAGGCAATTTGCAATTCTTAGATTCAATGTCTTGTTTTGTTTTTGTAGGGGTGTGTGTGTGTGTGTGTGTGTGTGTGTGTGTGTGTGTGTGTGTGTGTGTTATGTTTTATTTTATTTTGCTTTTTAGAGACAGGGCATCACTGCACGGCCCAGGCTAACCTGAATTTGTGACCCCCTTGTCTCTGTTTTCCAAGTGTTGGGATCACAGGCGTGAGGTGAGCCACCAAGCCCAGCGCCTGATGTCCTCTCACACAAAGCTCAGGAGATGGGTCAGTGGTACAATTTAGACACATACATTTTTCCTCCTTAAAATTGTGGTAGGAGCCTAGTGGCTGGGAGAACTCAATCCACAGCAGTTCTGGCTGTAACAGGCTCCACACATTGGTAAACTGACTGGATGGCCCTCTCAGACCTTCCCACAAGACATCTGGACTGGCCCACCTTCTCTTTAGAGGTGATGGTACCAAGCAGTGACCAGAGGAAGTGATGGCATGAGAGTTAATACTGGACAGGCACCCACCTCAACTTCCTAAGTCTCATCCTCCTACCCACCAAGGCCTCCTGTCTGTCAGGAGCGGCACCTCCCCCAGAGGAGGCTGACAGGGCCTGGGCAGGAAGGCAGAGGCTGCAGCTTGCTTCTGATTTTCTTCCAGCTGCCATCCACCTCTCTCACTGTCTCTTCAAAGCAGACTTTGAAAAGAATGCTTTGTGGAACATCATTCTTTGCCCAAAGTGGAAAGAGTGATGTCATCAGAACCCGAGCTGTGATTTCATTCCAGCTCAGCTGGAAGGATAATATAGTTCCCTGGAAACAAAGCCCACCAAACACATACATGTGCACACCACACACACACACACACACACACACACACACACACACACACTCAGGGAGAACATTGGCAAACCCTCCATCGATCAACTCTAAGAACACATTGCAGCTTGCCCCACATGCTGGCTTCCGTGAAGAATGTACATCTGACTTTGTTCCAAGTCATGGAAGCTTAATAAGCATCTATATGTGGTGAGTGTGTCTTGTTCCACTTTGTTGCTGTGTAAGCATACATGTATGTAGCACAAGATTACCTCTTGTTTGACCAACAGTAACCATAACAACTTTAGTAGATGATACCTATCTTTTCCTGGGCCCTAACTGTGGACCAGATTTCATCGGCGGCATGTTTCAAGGAACTGATCGGCCGTTACTTTTCTTGTTGCTATGACAAAACTAACAATGGTAACCTAAGGGGGGGAAAAAAGGTTTATTTTTAGCTCACATTTTAAGGTGCTGATCATCATGACAAGGAAGGCCAGGCAGCCACAGTCAGGAAGCCGAGAGAAATGAATTCTGGGGCATTCAGCTGGCTCCCTCTGTTTTGAGTCTGGGGCCCTAGGTCATGACATGTTGTCTACCATAGATACGATGGGTCTTCCCAATTCACTTAAACCTTGCTGGAACTGCCCTCCTGACACTTAGAGGCCCACCTGTGTCCACAGTGATCTAAATCCTACTAAGAGTTGTCAATGAAGATGACTGTAACAACCAGCATTCGTAACCATCCTAATTAGACTGATACTGTTCAGCGGCCTTAAGAGGACTGTGGTTTAACCTCATGCATGAAAATGTCTACAGTGTCACTGAGCCCTGGAGACAGAGTAGGAACATGGTCCACACATGGCCTGAAAAGAGTCAAGCTCCTCTCTCTCACAGAATTTTCCAGTTGAACATTTCAGCTCCTCAGTTTGGGAACACACCAAAGCAAAACTCTGCACCCACATTTGTTCCTACAGAACCTTCGCTCCAGCTGCATTTTCCAGACCTCCTGGCCCCTCTGCAGCTTACAGAGAGTGCGGCATCTGATGAAGGTGAGGACGCCATGCATCTGATGAGTCCCCATGGCAACGTCCCTTCCTCAAAGCCTGTGTTCATCCAACTTCACTGTGAGGCATTCCCAGCTCTCTGGGACCCAGACAGACCCCGGCCGTGCCTTTTGCTTAGTAGTTCTCTAATATTCTAATTGAATTGTCAGTCTCTCCTGATGTGAATGAAGTGTATTCCTTCCTATTCATTAATTTTCACATCAAACTGAAGCCCGCGGTATCAAGACTGGAGCAACTCAAAGTTCTTTTTCAATTAACAAACCAGCTGGAATTCTCTTCGACAAGAACTGCATTGCTTAAAATACTCTCTGTTGTCGCAGAAAGGGAGCCGAAGGGGTGAGCATTAGGAAGGCCCGTCAAGGAACATGTCAGCAGCACTTAAAGGAGCCTGAGCCCAGTTCTCCTCAACCCTCTCGGGACAGCACAGCTCCAGGGTGCCATGTGCTGGACCAGCCACATCCTCTTGGGGTGTGGGCGTTTGTGGGTGCAAGAGCCATTCTTGATCTTAATAAAGTTCCCCACACATTCATCTGAACTGTTGTCACATTCTGTCAGAAACCTCACGTGGGGACCCTGAGGGGGTTTGGCTTAGCAAGAAAATTAAGCAAATTCATGATTGAGCAAATTCCGGAGGTGCACAGGGCTGCACAGCTGGGCTTCGTTTAGGAAAGCAGAGAGCAGTGCTGTGAGGGTACATCCCAAGCCTGGGCACCGTAAATTGTGCTCACTGGGGGAGGCCGGCCAGAGGGCTGCTGTGCAGGGTCCTGCCATAGCACACAGACTGGCTACATGGTGGGAAAGGAGCTGTGTCAGTCTAGTATCGGTGTCGGCTCTTCCCGGAGGTTCTGGGAATCACTATGCTATGTCTCTCTATCCCTGGGATGGAGGCCATAGCTCTTCTTTGAGCTCACCTCTCCCTCCCCCTGACTCAAGACCCTTAATCACATCCCAAAAGTCCCCTTTCCATGCAAGGCTGCATGTTCATAGGCTCTGGGGATCTTAGGGGAACCTTGTTCTGCCTCTCCAGGAGCATCCTCTAAGTTGAAGTTCCTGAGAGGGGGAGACTGCAGAACTAAAGCTCTGTCACCACAGGCCACTCTGGAATCACTGGGAAGGGCAGGGATGTTAGAGGAAGCCTGGAAGACCCAAGTCATCAGGTCCCTCCCTCTTGCCCACCGTCTCAGTCATCAGGAAAGCCTACAGGCGTGCCCTGCAGTCACCTCTGTCTATAGAACCCAGACTAGGAAGTGTTGAGTTACAAGATCACAACTCCAGGGACCCTTGTCGCAGAAGTGAGACCTCAGAGGCCTGAACGTCCATCTTTGTCTTCATTTCCCAACAGGAGTGACCTCGTGAAGGGAGATGGAGACAGGTGAAGTGGAGGGTCCCAATGCCTGTGAGCCCCCGTCACCCTATTAGTTTTGATCAAGTGGGAAGTATACATCCTGGCTGCCTACATTCTGAAGACCCTGGTGCTCACAGGGCCTCCTGAGTCATGAGCCAGTGACGCGAGAGGCAGAGTGAAATCGAGAGCAAGTGGCCGCCGTGTGTGTGTGTGTGTGTGTGTGTGTGTGTGTGTGTGTGTGTGTGTTCCACTGTATGTGTGTGTGTGCTCCATGTAGTGGTGTGTTCCCCAGATGTTCAGGGCCACGAGATCTCTTCCCTCTAGGAAGGAACAGCACAGCACGGCTCTGCCAAATAAAAGGAGAAAGCCAAAGCAGGATTGACTAAGTGTGACTGTGTCCATGACCCCAAAAGATAAGTGTGCTCAAAGCCAAGGGCAAAGGCAATCAGAAACCCCAGCCACCCTGTGCTGTCCTTCTACCTGGAGGGAAAAAGGCAGGCCTGTGATGCCAGGCTTCCAAATCAGAGTCACCACCCAGCCTCCACACACTTGGCTCCAAATACACAGGGTTTCAAATAAACAGGGAGATGTGTGGCCTCTAGGCAGCTGCCCCTGTCTAGGCACACTCCAGAAAACCTCTGCCTCTCTACTCTGTCCCCATAATGGCTGGGTCTTTCATACCCAGGTCCCTGGAGCAACCGAGGATGGAAGGACTGAATGGAAGGCTTCCCCAGGACCACGTCCATGATCAAATGTCATGACTGATGAGAAAGAGCCACTATTCAAGGAGCTAAGCAGCCATTGCTCCCTGTGAAACACACAAGAGGTGGGTTGAGCATAGGAAAGATTCCAGAGGCAGATCCTGCACCCAGAATCTGCAGCACATGCCAGGCACTTGACTCTAGGTATAAGGAAATCCAATTTATTATCCAAAAATGTCCCTGAGAGTGAAGAGGTGGACCCTATTATACCCACACTGCAATGTGTGACTCATATGACCCTGAGGGGTGGTATCTGGGAGAGGAAGCCTCTAAATCTTCAAGATAGTGGCTTCTCTCAAGTCCCATGTAGAGCTGATGGCACAGGGCATTCAGGGGGGCCAAATTACCCATAGTGACAGGCTTCCATAGTGACAGGCTTCCATAGTGACAGGCTTCCAGAGGGTGCAGCGGAACATGGTTAGTGCTTTGGCAAAGCAGAAGGAAGAGTGGGAACCATATCAGTCCACAGTGATGGGCTTTTATGTTCACGTGGAAGAACAAGAGGCCCAAGAACCTGAGACATCACCTTGTAGTCAGTTGAATAAGACTGAGAACTGAGGAGCAGCAGAAATGTAGAGCGAAAAATGCTATAGAACATCTAGGCCCCAGGCCAACCTGGGCAGTAGGAGTCTTTCAGGGCAGAAACACAGAGCCTAGTGTCTAAGGTGAGCTGCAGGTGCTTCTCAGTGGATCAGCTCAGCATACACACCCACAGCCTCTCAGAAGAGACACATGCTTCCAAGCTCCAGCTCTGCCATTGTACATGCGGTCGCTCCCGATCAGTAAACAGGCTGTAAAGTGCCTAGAACCTATAAAAGACCATCAAGATAGCAAGTCATCAGAGGAGTCATAGCCGGAGCTAAGGCCATGTGTCGGACAGCAGACGGGACACAGCACACTGCAGCATTACAGAGGGCAGAGGACAAGGGAGACAAAATGTATTACAGATAAGGTCTCCCGGGGAAATAAATACTACACGCAGGGGTGCAGATCGGAAAGCAAAGGTTTTGTTTTTAGTCAGAGATGAATTCCCCTGACAAGTTTGTCAGAAGTTGGGCACCTCGGAGATGGGGGTGATGAGGTGCTCAACTTGAAGTTGAATCAATGTAAATAATGGACAGAGTGTGTGAGCATGGGTGCTGTCAGCCACTCCCCTGCCTGTCTTTATAGTCTCAAGAGCAGAAGAGGAAGAGAGACAGAGACAGAGAGACAGAGAGACAGAGAGAGAGACAGAGAGACAGTGGGAGAGAGACAGAGACAGAGGGAGAAAGAGAGAGAGGGAGAGGGTGAGAGAGATTCGTGTAACCAGAGCTTACACTTAACCAAAACTAAAAACAAACAACCAAATAAAGATTGAAGAAGCCTAGGATACCCATGGCAGAATAAATAAATGCAAACAACACAACCAAAGCAGCCTGGACTGTGGTTTTCTAGATAAAGGCATTCAAGGAAGCCGAATGAGCGGCTGGGGACTTAGTTCCAGTAGGCTCTTGTCTGTAGGTTGGTCCTGGCTGGCTGCATGCTGGGAACAGCAGGACCCTGAGACAAAGCAGGAGACAGTCTCTGCCCCCTTCCCCCCTCCTCTCTTCCTCCTTCTCCTTTTTCCTCTTCCTCTCCCCTTCACTTAGCTGACCATTTTCCCTACATTTGAGCGTAAAGGAAACAACAGCTCTTACATGCAGAGGGTGCTGTGAGGCGAACTATTTCCTATCTCCAAGAGTTACTGCTCTGAAAGGACAGTACCTCCTTGACTCCACAAGCTTCCCAGGGTGTCATAAATACAGAGGGTAGGAGGCCTGGCTCAGAGACTACCTCCTCCAACTCTGGGCGGCCACCACCTGCTTTCTCTCCCTACGGAGCTGTTATTATCTGAGATCTTCCACATACATGAAGGCATACAGTCACATGGCTTCTTTCATTTAACACAGGGTTTCAAGGTTTGCTCTCGCTACAGACTGTCTCAGTCCCCCATTCCTTTCCACGGCCGAATAGCACCCCATTGCGTGGCTATGCCACGTTTTGTTGACTCTTTCCTTTGCCTGTGGGTCTGTGAGTACTTCCTGTGGTTGAGTGTTTATGAATGGTGCTGCCATGAATGAATATACAATTTTTTGTTGAGCACTGTTTTCAATTCTTCTGGGTAGGTACGTACCCACTAGTAGAGTTTTGGGGTCACATGGCCATTCTGTATTTAAGCTGCTGAGGACCAGCCAAGCTATCAGTCACAGTGGCTGAGCCATGCTTACTTCCCTGACCAGCACTATGTGGAAACGGCAAGTTTTCTATCTGGGTGTTGCATTTACTTATTTACTATAGTCAGCTGAATCTGAGCCGGAGTGCAAAATGGCCTGGTTGTTTTGGAAAGTAGTTTGACAGTTTCTTCCAAGGCTGGGCAGGCACTCCATAGGATCAACCATTCCACCCCTAGAGATGAGGAACACAATATGTATCTGAGAGAACAGAGATAAAAATCATATCTACTCAGAGACAAAAGCCATTTCAAGCCAATGAATGTGTGAACTGGTGTGCCCGTCAGTGGAGCACTCAGGAGAGACACATAGGCCTCAGATGCTCACATGAGGTGAGTGTGGTGGTTTAAATGAGAATGGCCCCCAATGGCTCATAGATTTGCATGCTCAGTCCCCAGCTGATAAACTATGAGGGCAGGGTTAGGAGGTGTGGCACTGTTGAAGTGAGTGTGTCCATTTTGGAAGAGATGGGTCACTGGAGGTAGGCTTTGAGGTTTCAAAAGTCCATGCCAGGCCCAAACTCTGTCTCTGTTTGTCTCTGTCTGTCTGTCTGTCTGTCTGTCTGTCTGTCTGTCTGTCTCTCTCTCTCTCTCTCTCTCTCTCTCTCTCTCTCTCTCTCTGCCTGCTGTCCACTTATCAGGATGTAGCTCTCAGCTACCTCTCCAGCACCATGTCTGCCTGCACACCTCCACACTCCCCTCCATGATGATAATGGACTGAACCCCTGAAACTGTAAGCAAGCCCCCTCAATGAAATGTTTTCCTTCTAAGAGTTGCCATGATCATGGTGTCTCATCACAGTAATAGAAACCCTAAAACAACCCTAAGTGTAAGCATAAAGAAAATATCAAGTTATTTGAAGGTCCCAGTACTTACACTGCTGTTGATGGTATACCAAAATACGAGCTGTGGAGTCTGTGGAGAAGCTCACCCAGTGTTCTGGTCTTCTTGTCTTAAAACAAAACAAACGAAAGACTAGTGCACATGCTTCTTCCCTTCCATAGTCAGCCTCAGCATCTTCATGCCTCTCTGACTCCAGTGTCCCTGCTGTGGAGCACAAAACTGACAGAGGGTTGGCAGTCTGTCCCATTGACAGCACCCGAGATGCAAATGCTGACGAGAGACATCACCTTGGGTGGCCCAGGGAGGTTCTCATCTTCCAAAGTTGGTATCCACGAGTGTTCCTGGTGTGGGGGGGAGTCTCTGTCAAAAAACGGATAAAACCAACTTGAATTTATTCTTTTTTTTGGGGGGGGGGTGTATGTATGTGTGCACATGTGTGTTGTTTGATATTTTGTTTGTGTTCTGAGAAATAAAGCTTGCCTGGGGATCAGAGGGTGGAGCTAGCCACTAGTTAACCATAGAGGCCAGGCAGTGGTGGCACACACCTTTAATCCCAGCACTTGGGAGGCTCATGTCTTTAATCCCAGCACTAGGGAGATGGAGATAGGACCTCAGTCCCGACTCAGTCTGAGGATTCATAGAGACAGGATCACTCATTTTGGTCTGATATTTCTTACAGGTAAGAAGTCGTCTCTGGTGGCTGGCTGCTCTGCTCCTCTGGTCTTTCAGCTTTCACCCTCGGTATCTGACTCTGGGTTTTTAATGTTAAAACTAATTAGGTGTGGAGGGTATGCAGTATGTGTGAGCATGCACATGTCTGTGTGCGTGAGTGGGTGTACAGGTCATGATTCTGGTCAGAGGATGACCTCAGATGTCGGTTACCCGGTTCCCCCTTGTTTGAGAAAGGGTCTCTTTGCCTCTGTGTGCGCCATGCTAGCTGGCCCCCTGAGCTTCTGTTGAACTGCAGATTCATCCTACCACGTCTGGCCTTCACCTGGGCTCAGGGATCTAACCTCCAGGCCTTATTCCCAGCAGTGCGTCACCCGGCAAGCTCTTGCCTCAGCCCCAGTTTGACTTTAGACTCAGAATTTAGAGAGTGCCCCAGGGGTCAGGGGTGTGTTGGAGTTTAGGTGTGAGCGGCTTCTGGAAGAGCAGCCGGAGGAATCAAGGGTGGAAGGGTATAGAGAGCTGTAAGGACGCCTGGGGCAGGACGCCTGGGGCAGGTGGGTGTCATCCAGTGACCTGCTTCCAGTGTGAGGAGACCCAGTGCCCTGGATGTCGCTATGGGGCTGAAACCGGGGTACCGATGGGCTGGTACTAATTCTTCTCCCCTGAGAAGGACAAAAGAATAAGTCAGTCAAATGGAGTCAAGTGAATTCCTAAAAACTTTTTGAAAAAAAAAAAAAAGCATGTACCCTAAGACTAGGGGGGTGAGGGCCAACAGTGTGATTCCATCCCCAATATTAAAAATGAAGTGAAATAAATAAATACAATAACATGCATGCTGGTGGGAAGGATCACTTGCTGCTAAACCTGATGACCTGAGTTCACTCCCCAGACTCACATGGAGGAAGAAAGAACTGACTTCCACATGTGTACATACAAAATGATAAATGCGTGAAAGTGTAAAAAAAATCCAATGTGTACGATCTAAGGAAGCTAAATGTCCCCACGGTTCTTTCCAAACACACACATATAAACATGCGCATACATGAGTACACACGAACACCATACACAGAAGCAGAAAATGCACATACATGTGAACAAAGATATGTAAACACACATGCACACAGGCAACACAAGCAAACACATGTCCCTGCAAACACACAATCACGTGCCTACAAACACACACATACGCACATAACCAAGGACATCCAGTTGTGTCTCTTCCTCTGTTATTCTGGAGAGTCCTGTGCACATGCTTCACCGCTCTGGTGACCTCCATAAAAGGGGAATTTGCCACACGCCTAGAACTGTTCCCCTACAGATGTCTTCGGTGTGTTTTTATGTTTGAGATGCAATCGGAGTTTTAACACACGAATTTAATTCCAAGTTCATGGCTTTAAACATGTCGGATAAGTAGTGAGGGCTGCTCGAGTCACATTTTTCAACTCATGAATTTAAAGTCTTCTGAAGACTGTTTTGAAACATGTATAAAGTTTTAATTTCAGGTCTGCTAAAGCTCAAAATTGTCATTTGGAAGAGAGGCCATAATTTGTAATTATAAAATACAGGGGATGATAAATTCAAATGACCTTTTCAGGAACGTTTATGGCCAGGCCACCTTGGAGCAGGACTTTATGAGGTTCGGGCATGTGTGGCCACCAAAGCCCCCTGCAGTATTCAGACAGAGTAGAGAGGATCACACGTGTTTCCCCAGTGCCCTCTGGGCTCCCCAACACAGGTTCCCATTTCTGAGAGAAGAAGACGCCTTCACTTAGGCTGGGTGAATCTGGTTACCCACACTAGACTGTTGATTCCCAGGGGGGACTGAGTCCCCTGGTTCTGAATGGACTAATCCAAGGTCATCCCAGGCAACGATGGGGATGGAGTCAAATCTTTTGAGACCCTGACCCAGCTCTTGGTTCTTTTTCTGCCCTTCTATGTAGCCAGTATGCTAGCTGGTTCTTGTTAATTGTTTTCTTACATGGTAAGCATGTAAGTTGCATGCTTCCCTGTCCCAACTAGTTTAAACAAAACCACAAAGACACTGTGGCTGTCCTGTGCTGGATCAATGTGACCTCGCTCTAATCCAAGCCAAGCTTCGGGCATCCTTGTCACACCAGGAGCAGTCAATGCCTGCGCTTCCTTTTCTGAAACCTCACCCTCCATACCCTATGCAAATACACACATGAGCATACACCTGCAGACACACACTGCTCTCGAACACATACATGTGTGTAGTCACACAGGTGTACATGCATAAACGTGTGGACATATACTGTATTCCTCTTCCCAGCATGTACACACAGACGTGCACACGTGTGCACGTGCTCTCCTCTCTCCCCCTCCCACACATGAGTGTGCACACATGCAGCCACTCCTTGGCTGTCTTCTGCAGCTGCCTTCAGAACCAAATCAATTGTGGCCATCACTTCCTTACAACATTTCTTTGCATCCCACTGCCACCAGCAGGAAATCGAAACTTAGTATCTGGTTCTTTGTGACCCTCAGGAGCCTTGCCCACCTCTTTCCATGGTTCCCAGACCCACACATATCGTTCATCAGCCCAGTGTATTGTAACTGTAATTCTTGCTTGATAACTGTTTTGTTATATATAATTTTACTATGTTCAAGTTAAAACTTTCCTTTTTAATTAAACAGAAAAGGGATGCTGTGGAATAATGTTTTTGTACACTGGTTTAATAAAATGCTTATTGGCCAGGTAGCCAGGCAGGAAGTATAGGTAGGATAAGCAGAGAAGGAGAATTCTGGGAAGAGAAAGAATGAGTCAGGAGACGCCAGCCCGCCATCCAGGGAGCAGCATGTAATGGCACACAGGTAAAGCCATGGAACACGTGGTGACATATAGATGAACATAAATGGGCTGAGTTTAAGTGTATGAGCTATTCAGTAGTAAGCCAGAGCTAATGGCTGAGCAGTTTTAATTAACATAAGCCTCTGTGTGTTTACTTGGGTCTGAGTGCCTGCAGACTGGGTGAGACACAGGAAAACAGCTACACCAGTGTCTCTTCCTAGGACCTCCTCACCTTCAGGACACCAGAAGGACCCCCTGTCTATGTTTTACAGGAACAGTCATAGCCCTTAAGCCTGAAGTCAAGTCAGCCAGGTCTCACCTTGGGGCTTCAGGCCTCTCATGTCAGATCTGACATCTCCACACAGAGGGAAGCAGAGTTAAGATGTGGAGAAGGAGAAGACACAGGAAAAGTCACTGAGTCTTCTGGATCTAGCCAAGCCTAAACAAGCCCAAGATACCCACATAAATGAGTTAATACATTCTTTCTCTGCTAAGCAGATTCAGGTTGCCCTTTGATTATTTGCAGGCAAGGATTCCAGGCCTTCACTCCTGCCACAGGCTCCCCTCCAGTGCAGGGGTATAAGCACCCCTTAGCCACTGGCATGGCTCTAGACGTGGCCAGTCTTACCCATTGTGGTAAAAAGTGCAAGGAGCCCTTTAGGAACTGAGCAGAGGGAGCAGAGCCAAAAGCATCACATGACACCACTATACCCACCCATATTCACCATAGATTTCCTGGAACTGGCTCCCAGAACGCAGTGCTGGGACAGCCGGTCTGCTTGTTCATCTTAGAGGGGTGGGCTGCTTCTCTGTGCCTTCAATGTTTACCCATCCTCCCACTAGAGCTCTGCAGAATGGTGCTGGTGTGATCCCACCACGCTGGGATCCTCACCCATTGAAGAGCCTCCTTAGAATGGGCCATTTTCCCAGCAGCCCCTCAATGACTGTGAAGTGCGCTTGGTTGGTGAGAAAGCCTGGCTGCAGTCTTACCCCTTCCCTTTTGTTCACCATTCCCGGAGCTGTGAGCCAACTTCTCAGCAGCCGCCAATGGTGACCACTGGGACTTGTGTTTGACTGACACTGTGATTCATGGGTTTGATCGTATCTCATATGTTTCTATCCATGGCCATTGTGCTAAGGCCTTTCATCCTGCCCTGCTCTGGCTTGTGGACTCACGTTTAGGCTCTTCTCCTTTTAACATTACCAAGCAGTCTGGGACAGAGTCCTGTCCTCACCTTCCCCTACAAAAAGATGCTCGGTCTTATGTGTCAGAGTTTGGCCCCAGACCTTGTCCAATGAATGGTTCATTCAGGCAGATAGCAGAAAGGTCAGTGATCTCAGGTCTTCCCATGGGTCAGGATCAGGATGCCCATTGCTAAGAAATACAGGATGAGCCCCAATTCCACTGGACTCAGCACCATCATTTATCTCCTCCTGTAAATACCCATGTCTGTTTCCTCTGTCTCTGGAAACCTTGACTCCCAAAGATGTGAGATGATTACAGTTAAGACTGACAGAGAAACAGTGGTGATTTTACCATTGGAAACACGAATACTGACAGTATCTTAATTGTCTTTCTCATCACCGTGATGGAATGCCTAGCAAGAAGCAATTTAAGGGAAGAAGGGCTTATGTTGGCTCTATGAAGGCAGGGCCGCTGCAGGGGGGAGGGGGGGCTAATTGCAGTCAGGAAGCGCAGAAAGATGAATGCTGGTGCTCAGCTCACTTTCTCCTTTTCAATAGTCTCAGACCCCGGCCCATGGAATCAAGGTAGGCTCTCTCCTCAGTTCAACCTCTCTGGAAATGTCTTTGCAGATGTAGCCAGAGGCTAGTCTTTTAACTGCTTCAAAATTCCACAAGCCAGGGCAGCATCAAATCAAGAAGAAATGGGAGACCGATGGAAGGGAGGGTGGGAATGCTTCTAGCCTTGGCACTGGACTAAACCCCTGGTAACGTTGCAGACACAGTGGTGGAGCCCCTACCCTAAGGTCTCAGCACACATCCACCTGTCGGGGTTTTAAAAACACTCTTTCCTGCCTATAGTGTGTGCCTTGGACGTGAGTTCTCTGCTGACACTGTAATGGAGATGGGATTGGCTCTAAGGCTTACTTTCTGGAGGACATCAGACTCATCTCTAGGAGTCAGTAATTCACTGTGGGGCTTGCTTAAACCTGGGACTGCAGGATGAGAAGTAAATGCCGTTTCTGCTCCCCAGCCTGCCAGAGGCTCCCACAGGGAATGTTCTGAACGACACAAATCCAGCTAGGAAGGGCATCAACAGTGACATGGGACATTGTTAAGAAGCCAACAGCATATGATCCCCACACAGTTTTAACATTCAGCAAAGCGATGCTGAAGACCCCTGTGGTCTACAGAGTCAGGTCACCAGCCTGACATACTTCTCAAAAGCCCACCTCTGGAATCAGGGCTTCTGTAGATGAGCGTCATGTTCACTGCGCCCCATGTCTAAGACAGTGATTCAAAAGAAAGGCACCTGAGTTCTCTTGCTGTGCAAGCCACTAGCAGGCTGCTGCCCAAAACAGCGAAAGGACCAAGAAGGCGTCTTCAACCTCTTGATCAAGGTCACGGGGTCTGTTACACAAGTAACAGCTTCTGTCATCTGCTTAAGCTTTGCCTCACTCAACTCGAGAGGAGGTGACAACCCACTGGTTCACCAACACATACACACAGGAGCCCTGCTAAGTGTCTGATCTTATCTCTCACAGCTTTACTGTGACGACGACGAGTCTGCAGGAGCACACAGGTGTGCTTACCGTACCTGGGATTCGACAAAAGGTAGCAGCCATAGCATTTGAACGGATGTTTACTGCTTTCTCTACAGCTTTTGAGGGATTGTAAAAAAATGTTTCCTGAGTATCAAAAAACATTTATTATCCTAACAAAGCTTAGGAGCTGTCTGGCTGTATCCTGGCATGGAAGACCATCCCCAGGTGACAGTACCCAGCCAGCAGCCACCAAGTCCACTGTGAAAACAGAGTGCCTGGTTCAGAGAAAGCAACAGCAGACGCTTTCAGAACGTCAGCTCATATTTTTATTTAAGAAATCGAAGTCCCGTGAAACAAAGCACACGTTTTTACACCCACGAAAAGAAGCGTTGACATGATTTTCCACATTCGATAATGAATAAATATACCAAGAACTGCATGTGTGCCCATGAACCCTTACTGCGTGATATTTCACACATGTTGAAGTGAATCTGGGTGGTCTGGTGGATATCCACACACAAACACATTTTGTTCCTGTGTCATTAATACTTTGGTTTTATTAGCCTTATTAATGACTTGTTTTTTAAAAGGACAAAAAATTCAGGTGATATCAATAACCAGAATATTATTTCCCAAACTGATTGCTTTTTCATTAACGTTGCATTTCAACCAACCTGAAAGAAAGGGAAGGCTGAGTGTCACCTTCCCACCGTCTGGTTCAGGACACTGGAGAGGCTCTGGCATTGTCTATGCCTCACTTTTTTTATTTTTATTTTAAGTTTCAACTGAGGCAATGCCTGAGAGAGAAAGATCTTCCAAATTCCACCAGCGAGGGTTTTTTTCTGACTCCATACAATTTTGGTTTGTTAAAGGTGTTTAAGATAGAAAAGCCCCACCCCGAAGAAGAGCAAAGAACTAAGTGAGCTGGTGGCTGGGAATTCACAAAAAGCCGACCACTGTAGCCACATGTGAAATCATCAATGCTTAGCGCCTAGGTCAGCCATTCTCAACCTGTGGGTCTCGACCCCTTTAGGGGTCGCATATCAGATATTTACATTACAATTCATAACAGTAGCAAAATTACAGTTATGAAGTCGCAATGAAATAATTTTATGGTGTGGGGGGTCACCACAACATGAGAGACTATATTAAAGGGTCGCAGTCTTAAGAAGATTGAGAACCACTGTCCTAGGTGAGGGGGGACCCCCATCTTGAGCGGAAGCTCCGTGTTCCATGCAATGTCCCCACCCCCATCCCCAGGCTGAACTGAGCCCTGGGCTGCTTGAGACCTAGGAGGCTTCTTGGTTGGGCTGTTTTCCTTTCCATCTCAACTATGACCTCTGCCTCCTGGAGGAAGGGAGGAGGGGAGAAGACAGTGAGAAAGAGAAACAGACACAAAGGGGGGGGGGGGGCTGGGCTGGACCCTGGAAGGCTTCTGTTGGAAAAACACCCTTTGGTTTTAGAGAGAGGACAATATCATTTGATTTATTTAAGCCAGACTTTAAAGAGGGTCCAGGCCCAGGGAAGGGGGTGTGCGCGGGGGTGGGGGAGGGGGAACGACTCCTCACCCGAGTGATACAGGGTGGCAAAATTGACCCAGCATGCCTGTACCCGATGCCTTCCACCCGGAAGTCCCCAGAAAAGCCACCCAGGCAGGCAGGAGCCTGAGTTCTGGATACTCTCTTTTGCTCCTTAAATTCGTTTTGCATTTTAAAAAGAAAGCAAGCTACTTTGGGGTACTGCATAAAATGTGGTCTTCCCAGAAGGGAGGACGAAAGGCGCTCAGCCTGAGTAAGGCTGGTCACTTTAACTTCCTGGAGCCAGGGAGCTTTTAAGGAGCAACGTGTAGCACTGTGACAGTCCTCTGCAAGTGGGCCTGCTCTCCACAGAGCATTGCTCCGGTGGTGGTGGGCGTTGGATGTCCCCCAGAGCCGAGAACCCAGATCTTTGGTGAGGGGGCAAGAAGTGCCATACGTAGCCCTTCCAGCTTCCTAGGACAGTGGTCTCAGCCCGCGGGCCCCACCTCGTGGCCCGCCTGACTGCCCCCAGGAGCTGCTGATGCTGAGGAGTCTCTGGCCCCAGGTTCAACTTCAGTAAGACCTAGCCAGCCCTTGATCACAGGACTGCTCTGACAGCCATGCTCAAGCCCGGCCCAGTTGAGCCCGGGTCACCTGGGAATAGGTTCAAAGGCAAGGAAGCTGTAAACCACCTCCAGGCCCCCGCTAGAGCGGCCTGGCGAACAAAGAGACCCCGAGCACTTCAAACGCGCTGGCGCTCAGCGTCCAGATGGCAAAGGGCCGGGGTCCACCGTGTCTGTTCACCAAGGCCTGGCCCAATGTTCTGCATCCCTGAGCCCTCCTGCCGAAGCTACCCACCAGTGTGCCTAGGGCAGGGGACTTCGAGGAGGGTCATTCCTCTCCGTATTCTCAGTGTTCTGGGTCCACTACTTGCTTGCAAACCAAGTAAAGTGCAGAGGCTGAGGTTGAGCCCCAAGCCGGGACCCAACACTCAGGGCAGGGCCAGGCAGGCGGGCGTGGCGGGCACCCGGCGCTCCCGCAGAGGCTCGCTGTGGTACCTAAGCATAAAGCATTCAAGGGGGGAAGTTCTGAAAAGGTGTCCAGACCGAAGTTCCGCCAGAAAATCGGAATTAAAAAGTGGTCCCCGACTCGCATTTTGGCTGGAGCGGGGCGGCGTCTCTATGGCTCCTAGAGACGAGATCGTAGGGGTGGATGGACATCTCTGCCAGCACGCGAGTATCTGCCCTGCCAGGGGTCGTGGCTCTGCCTGCACAGCTCCACTCACAGCGGGCAGGATCGCGTTGCTGGCGGTGAGGTCTCAGTGCGCGCCCCAAGAGGCTCCCGGCTGCGTCCTTGGTCCACGGAGCACATCTGGGCTTGGACTCGCCTCCTCCACCCCTCGTGGAGACCCTGAACCCTGGCAGGGCCAAATCTGCTCCACGAGGCTCAGACAAAGCCAGGCCCGGTGGAGCCTAGAGTCAGCACCGCTGATTAGCGGCCCGCGCCTTAGGTAGGAGCGCAGACTGCACGCGCGGACCCGGCCTCCGACATGCCGGCCACAGTCAGGGCCGAAAAAGAGGAGACAAAACTGAAAGTGCCGCCCCCCCTCGGGGATGGGGGGGGGGGCGGCCGGCGAAGGCCCCAGAACTTGTCCTGCCCCTGGCCACCGTGGCCAATCAGCGCGCCGCCCTCGCTCATGACAGCTATTTAGCAACCCAGCCGGGATAGAGTTTCCAAAAAAGTTAGAATAACTTCCTCTCCCGGAGACCTCGGTTTTGCACAAGCCGGCCTCGAAATCAGAGACTTTGCAAGCGACCCAGGAGCCTGCGCTCCGCGGCCGCGGGCTTGGCCAGCGGCGTGCGCTCGGCGCCCCCCAGCCCCACGCGCGCCGGGCGGGCGCCATGGAGGAGGGCTCCAGCTCGCCGGTGTCCCCCGTGGACAGCCTGGGCACCAGCGAGGAAGAGCTGGAGCGGCAGCCCAAGCGCTTCGGCCGGAAGCGGCGCTACAGCAAGAAGTCGAGCGAAGATGGCAGCCCGACCCCGGGCAAGCGCGGCAAGAAAGGCAGTCCGAGCGCGCAGTCCTTCGAGGAGCTGCAGAGCCAGCGCATCCTGGCCAACGTGCGCGAGCGCCAGCGCACCCAGTCGCTCAACGAGGCCTTCGCCGCGCTGCGCAAGATCATCCCCACGCTCCCCTCTGACAAGCTCAGCAAGATCCAGACGCTCAAGCTGGCCGCCAGGTACATAGACTTCCTCTACCAGGTTCTGCAGAGCGACGAGATGGACAATAAGATGACCAGCTGCAGCTACGTGGCTCACGAGCGTCTCAGCTACGCCTTCTCCGTGTGGCGCATGGAGGGAGCGTGGTCCATGTCCGCCTCCCACTAGCGCCCGCCGCGCCACCCACCTCCGGACCCGCACGCCAGGGTAGGTGCTGCGTGAGATGGGCACCCACGACGCACGGGTGGGTGGGAGGGCGGGCCAGAGCATCCCTCCTCGTCGAGATCCCTCAGGCCACCACACGGGGATGGGGTTTCTCCACCCTGCAAGGATTGGCGGGAGATGGGAAAACTCTCTTGTCCCAGGGGCACGCCCGAGGCCTTTTGCCAGGGGCATCAGTTCGGAATCCTCTGTCCAGTGGCTCCCAAGCAAGGTCTGAATACTCTCCTTGGACAAATGGTCACACTTTCCATCTTGGTGGATGGTTGTCTGTGGGTGACCCTGTGGGGAGCGGCTGTCAAAACGTCTTCTTTAGGCCATCGGAGGCCGGGAGATGCTATGCCCGCTGGGTTGTCTCCGACTTGTTGCTTCGCGCTCATTCTGCGGAGCCACAGAGCCCACGCGTGGTGCAGACAATCAGCTCTTTCTGACTGCAGTTCCTGCCCGCGCCTTGGATGCTAGAGGGTTTGAGCTCTAGCCCGCTCAGTAGGTACTGTGATGCCGGCGGGTGGCGCCGCGGGAGTTTACCTGGGAAGGCAGAGAGGTTTATGTCCTGCGCTGGGGCTCCAGGGTCACAGCCTTGCGGAGCAGATCGCTGGGCGCCAGGAGCGCAGGAGACACCAGGCACCCAGGCCAGGGTGGATGCAGGGCTTGGAGTTGCTGGCTGCAGGGCAGGCAGGTGGATCTTATCTAGAGTTGGGTGCCTAGTGTACCAGCCTTGAACTTGGAAAGACACAGAGGGGTCCCGCCCGCGCCGCAGCAAGAAAACGCAAGGGATCCAGTCGGGGTAACAGGTTTGAGCATAGGATGGGGGTGAAGAAGCAGTATGTGCTGGGCCCTGCCTGGGGAAAGGCACCTGGACACTGATGATCCCTGGAAGGCGTGTTTCTCTCTAGAAAAGCATTTAGGACGTCCTGGCCCCGCGGCTTAGCAGATTGTTTAGGCAGCCCCAGAGTCAACGTCTTCCAGGCAAGATTGAGGGCTCCGCTCTTTGGAGGCCTTGCTGCGATCTTTTGAGGGAGAGTGGTGTAGAAAATCCTTCCTACTTAATTTCCCTTAGTTTTTCACACATCTTGTGATGTTTCTTTTAAATGAAAGTCTCCACTTTACACAGAAGGAATTTAGATTAATCAAGATCAGCATGGCCATCCATTGTCCTAAACATCTATTTCTATTTTTATTGTTTTAAAATATCTTGAAAGTTTCTGCTCTGACTACAAAACATTGGTCTCGTACAATGGGTTTTCTTTTCTTTCTTTCTTTCTTTTTTCTTTCTCTCTCTCTCTCTCTCTCTCTCTCTCTCTCTCTCTCTCTCTCTCTCTCTTTCTTCCTATCACCGAAAATTGTTTTGATGAAATAAACTCCTGGAATAATGACCATTTTATAGTTGTTAAGAAGAGCTTTTAACAGAGTCACTGGTGGGAATCTTCCCTTGTGTTTGTCAAAAACAGATGGGAATTGTCTCAATCACGTATTTCTCTAAGAAAGAAAGTTTGGGTTGGCCGAGTGCTCGAAGCTACAGAGGGATAATACATTAATTCTGGTTTTTGCTGCCTAAATTATGAGTGTCCATTAGTTAACTTCCACTCACTCTTCATACCACCATAGTTTACAGCGTGTCTGAGGAAGCAGAGGCAGACGAAATACGCCATCTTCTTATACACACACATAGCATTTGTTTAAGGAAAATGTCAACAAAATTATAGTTAAGATAGCCCTGCAGAAAATTATTGAAAGCCAACACCAGGAGATATTACCCTGATGCAAGAATTTAGTAGGGACATTTAAAATTCATTTTAAGATAATTGCTCTCTTCAAAAACTTTGACTCAATCACATATTGCAATCAAATATGTTTTAAAATCCAAAACCCAGTATCTGTAATAAACAAATGAAAAATGTGAAGAGCTTATTTGGACAAAAAGGCATGAAACGATCAGATAACACACTGAATTGGAAAGCAAGATACAGTCATGTTTACTTTCATATAGTGAAATACAATGGCTAGTCAGGTAAGCTGGTGTCTGCATACACAGAGGACTCTTTCCAAGGAAATGCACCCATGTTTGATACACTGATGCTGGACCTGCCTTGGTCTAATGTATTACCAGTTGTTAAGGAACATCTTTGTGTCTTGTTCTTAACCCATTCCTCTTAAGAAGCATAGACACAATTGTAATTACTCTACTCTCCTGGAAATGTTACTAATTGTAATTGGTTATTTCTTTGTAACATTTCCAAGAAACATTAATTATCTGCCTCAGGAGGGGAAAAAAACCCTAGACGTTTCAGTGGAGTGTATATAATTTTAATGTCTATTGTGACATATTTTTACTAACAACACAAAGCCTAAATTGTTCTTGACTGTGGAAAGAAACATGGTCCGGCCCATGAAGTCCAACTTATACTAAAGTTTATCCTGTCTTTCCTTGGCTGGGTGTTCAAAAACTCAATTAGACTAGGTGTCGGGAGTCTTCCCAGTCAGCGGGACTCAGCTAACTGAAAGAAGTCTCAGAAGAGGCCCTGAGTGTTTGTGAGATGCTGTAGGCCTCTGAGCAGGGTCGCTGTCACCTGGCCCAGGACAGGGAAAGGCAGCCATTTCTCAGCCACAATTTATTCTGCTGTCTCCATCATAACTGAAGGAGGTATCGTCTCCCATTCTGCTGACTCCACACGGTTTTTCAACAGATTTTCATCTCAGACCACCACACCTTCCTTTCCTTCTTTTCTTTCCGAGCACTTTTGGCTCCTATGTACAAAGTGTGTGTCTCTCTCGGCTTCCAACCCATGTCAGCTTCTCCTCTCCTCTGGAAGCTTGCTCCATGGAGGTGTTTGCTGTATCCGGGTAGTTAGCTGGTCTCCAAAGAAAACTCTTCCTAGAGAGGAACGGAAATGCAGAATCCCAGCGGAGCTTTTGTTTGTGGAGTACACCAGACCAAACAGCTGAGTTACCTGAAATGCAAGTGAGATTGTCTTACAGAGTTCCCTACAGTAAGAGCTGCTGGGGGGTAGGAGGGGGAGGAGCGGAACTTCTAAAGAGCAGCAGCATTTTCCTGCCTCCCATCTGGCTGGCAAGGGGGCTGGAATAGGCTGGAATGGCGTTTTGAGGTCATCTGAAATGTCCTTTATGGAGGTTTTCTGAAAACGCTTCTCTTTCAAGCAGGTTGTAAGTCTGGAAGCATTGTTCACACCAGCCTCACGCGCCTGTGTCCCGAATAGAAGGCACAGATGCGGGGCTAATTTTGCCTGGCAAAGACATCATGAAGTTCACTCTTTGTGCACAGGGCACTGTAACTTATAACTAGAGTTTAAATCCAGACTTAAAAAAAAAAAAAAACATTTTAATAAGCCAAGTTTAAAGGCTGCACTTTTGTGGCAGGTTTTCAGCTTAATGTCTGCATCCATCTATTCTCCCTGGTATCTTTAAGAGCCCTGTGAGTCCGGCAGGAATGCTGTGTATGTTTATTTCTTTCCTTGGGAAAGCAAAAGCGTGCTACAGAAAGCAAGTGAACACAAAGCTCTCCCCCAGCAGTGAGTTCACGAAGGAGGCTGTAAAATTCAAAGAGATGAGTAAGTTACTGTAGGCAAGAGACAGGCCGTGGTCACAGAAGTAAAAGGATTGAAGAGACTCACACATGGCTGTTTTCAAAAGCCAAGATGAAACTCAAAAGTCAGAAACTGCTTCCAAAGATATTGTGCACGGTCACCCGAGCCTACACATGTGATAAAACTGCAAGGCACTGAACACACACACACACACACACACCACACCACACCACACCACACGCACATGCACATGCAGGAATAACATGATAACACCTGAAGGTCTAGGGGCTATGAAGTTTTAGAGTTTGGGAAGATCCCATCCTCAGGAGAAATGAGTAAGATCACAGAACCTTCTGAAAAATTAAAGTTACCTCAAAGTTAAACATTTTAAAGTATTTATTGGTATATAAACTTTTCAATGCAATGGGTTTCATAAAGACACTTTGTTTCAAGCATACCTATCTTTGATCACATTCATCGCCTGTACCCCTGCTTCTCCCAGTTTTCCTTCCCAGTTAAAAAAAAAAAATAAACATATTCTATACGAAATAATCTCTGTGTTTAAATGGGCCAGTTTCATAAGGGATTATTACTATGTTTTATCTCTGAGTAATAAACTAAAAATCTACACAAATATCTACATTTTCCTTGTTTGTGCAATTGTATATCTATAGAACTTGAGGTCTTGACACAGTTTTAGTTTATAATTACTTAGAAGGTCCCAAGCAAAGAGTGGTGTCCCAGAAACATAAAAGCAAACGTTTAATTCCCGCAGGAGTTGATTTCCAGACTAGTAGAGAAAGCACTTTGCAAATAGATTTGTGGACAGTTTTGCCTGAAAGGGGCATGCATCTACTTCTGAGGATGTTAAGATTATTTGGCTCATCATTATATTCACCAAAATAAAATTCTAAAGAATGATTTAAAGTGATTCACTAAGTAATGTAAAGATTCAAGTTTCAGAGTTTGTGTGTGTGTGTGTGTGTGTGTGTGTGTGTGTGTGTGAGAGAGAGAGAGAGAGAGAGAGAGAGAGAGAGAGATGGGATGAGATCTCAAATCATGAACTTTGTCTTGAGAACACATTTTGTATAGATTCTGCAGCAAGCCTTCTGATGTGATTTAGCTATGTTAAACGGCCTTAATTGAGTGTTTATTTGGAATGAGAATATGATGTTAAGGCTGTAATTTTCATGCTGGTGTAAACTGAGGCACAGTGGAATCCCCCCCACCCCCGCTCAGTGATTACCAATGGTTGTCACATCAAAGGGAACTTTGGATCTGAAGCTGGAGAGGCTACCATGTGACTTTACTCCAACACGAAGGAAACCTTCAATGCTCCTTGAAAACAGTTATTCTGAGTGTTTGAGCAGCGTGGAATGTTTTTGTTATTGCTAACTCTTGCTCAGAATCATGTCAAGTCCTGTGACTATGAGTGAGACAGGACAGGGCTGAGAACCCCAGGTATCGGGTCTATGGAGCCTCTCAGGGCTCAGCCCCCTCTCCTCCAGTGCTTCCCTTCATCATGTGACCAAGGGAAGATGGGGACAAGTCAGCCTCTGCCTGTTTAGAACTGTGACTTCGTTTCTGGGATCTCAGGAGAAGCATCTTTGACCTAGCTGAGTCCTCCAATTCTGTGGTTCGTTTTCTGCCACTCCCGTGAAGGATGGGGCGGAACTCCGAGTTCGGTATCAGGCAGCGATTCTAAAACCCTCTGTCTAGTTCACGTTCTACCCAAAGAGCGTGCCCATCAACGGCACATTTTGGGGAAGATGTTCTGGAGTTCATCTGTGTTTCTGCTTGTCTGGGGTGTGACTGGCACGGTGGATTTGAAGGAAACCTCGACTTTCTGTAACCCTCGTCTTGGCTCAGAAAGAAGGAAGGCCCACACTCTCCCTGTGAACCATTTCCCTCTGTTCCACAAACAAGTGCCAACCAGTCTTCCTTCCTCCTTTTATGTATCTTTTCAAATAATTTTACTTTTACTTTGTGAGTGTGGGTGATTTATTTACATGTATGTCCGTGTACCACATGTGTGCCTGGTGCCTGTGGAGGCCAAAAGAGGGCATCAGGTCCCCTGGAACAGGAGTTACAGATGGTTGTGAACCACCATGTGAGTGCTGGGAATCAAACCTGGGTCCTCTGGAAGACCAGCCAGTGCGCTTAATTCCTGAGCATCTCTCCAGCACCCCCATACCCAGCCTTTCTGTGACCCCTGTTCAGAAGGTCCCAGAGAGTCTTGCTTGCTTGGACAGCAGAAAGGGGTTGCCTTGTAAAATAAACAGACTCCAGAGAAGAAGCGTAGCCTGAATCTGATAAACTGGTGCTCTGCTGCCTGGAGGGCGCCTTTATGTGCTCCACTCAGAGTTAACACTCCCTGAGCGGAAATGCCAGCAGCCAGCATTGTCTTTCCGTCACATCTACAGACGAATGCTCCAGTCATCCCTCTCAGGTCTGTGAGTGGACTGATTTAGTCGGGTGTGCCGAGAGATCAGAAGTCAGCAGCAAGTTGCCTCCCCCGGAAGATAAGCGTGTCCATGGTCTTTCTCAGACTTCACCCCAGGGGTTAAGAGGGGTGCCCCTAGTGAATCAGGCCAGGTCACTGGCAGGCTTGGCAAACTACATAGGCTGGGGCGCTTTCCAGAAACTTTTGCAAACTTTAAGTCTTATTCTTAAAGAGATTGCTTGCCTTGATAAATAAAAAACACTGTTACTATTTCTGTAAAAAAAATACCCAAATGTCTGCAAGGTGGGAGAGAAAGGAGGGGGGAAGGAATTTTTTAAAAATGAGCATCAGCGTGCCTCTATTGATGTGCGTGGGGTTAATATGTGAATGGCATCTTATTTGGGGATTGCTTTTCCCGAAATCCATTAGTTCTGAATCACAGACTGCATATAAACTGGCTTCTAACTATCGCAATCCATTAGCGCAGGCCCAGCCTCTGGGGCTCTCCTCGTCAAATGGATCTGCTTGTGCTGCACATGGAGCTAGGAAACTTCTAGTGAAGGATCTGGCTACTGAGTCTCTCAGCCTGGCGAGCCGTCATTCCCCTGGATATTCTGTCCTTCCTCCTCTGACCCAGTGCACTGGTTGACTCTTTAGTTAGCATGTCGACTTTGTTTTTTTTTTTTTGTTGTTGTTGTTGTTTTTTTGTTTTGTTTTGTTTTGTTTTGTTTTTCGAGACAGGGTTTCTCTGTGTAGCTTTGCGCCTTTCTTGGGACTCACTTGGTAGCCCAGGCTGGCCTCGAACTCACAGAGATCCGCCTGGCTCTGCCTCCCGAGTGCTGGGATTAAAGGCGTGCGCCACCACCGCCCAGCAGCATGTCGACTTTGTAAAAAAAAAAAAAAAAAAAAAAAAAAAAAAAAAAAAAAAAAAAAAAAGATTTCCTGAGGTCTGAGTGAGGTTTCCCACCTAAAGGCAATAGAGGAATATCACCAAGTCTGATCTTAGGTTCCCCAGAATGATAAGGTCATGTTGGAGGGGCAAACACACCCTCTGTAAGGATCCTGTCATTCCAGAGTCCTGGGAGTTCCATGCAGTGTGAACTGCTCGCCCAGATCCCCAGACCCACATGTGTGTTTGGAGGCCTCTCTCCTTAGCTGGTAGCTGCTCTTGTTTCTCAATTTTTTCTAACTATTAGAATAAAATGCCCTCAATCAGAAATTTGCATCTGTGTCCAAGAGCCTGTTAATGTCCTAGCTGGTGGAATTTTCTCTTCCAAAATGACTTGCTTTACCGAACTCCAAACTGCACAGGGGACCAGATGTGTCCCTACCTGAGGGTGCGGCAGGTGGAGCAGGTAACTCCCTCAAGTAGAGCTGAGAGAGTTATGGGGTTGATCTCCCCTGTGCAACCAAGGGCATGCCCATGCCACGTGAGCAAGCTGGGACTGTAAAGGCAGCGTGGACTTTGGGGTGTTTCTCCAGATGACAAATTACTGCCGATTCCAGAGCTCCCCTTAGAACCATCTCCTTAGTGTCCTCTAAAGAGCCAGTGGATTCAGAGTCCTCCTCTTCACCCCTCTGCTCGTCTCAGATACTGGTCTCACGTCCCAGCATTTCTGTGTGTTTTATACTTAAAAAGTGGGCAGTTCTGTGTCATTTCTGTATGGAACAATTTCACTTCGTCATGTACTCCAGGGAACCTCGTGTACCTTTGTGTGTGTGTGCCATCTATGATTGGTAATAGGACAAAGCCCCCTTACCCAAGAAGGACAAAGTAGTGGGGAAAATTGAGACATAAACAGGAAGAATGCTCGGCATTTAGTGAGATGGACACAGTAGGGAGCGGTAGTAAGGAAGCAGATGTTTGGACGTGTGGGCTCCCCTGTGCTGCTGCCCACAGTGTCTCATCCTCTCAGCCCAGAAGTCCTCAGAGCAGCAGTTCTCAATCTGTGGGTCATGACCCCCCCCAGGGGGGGCTTCAAATGACCCTTTCACGGGTGTCGCATATCAGGGTATCCTGTATATCAGATATTTACATTACGATTCATAACAGTAGCTAAATTACTTTGTGCAAAGTTGTGACATAGCAAGGAAAATAATTTTAGGATCGGGGCCACCACAGCATGAGGAACTGTATTAAAGGGTCAGCTTGGGGGGCAGGGGGAGATGGTGCACTCCTTTAATCCCAGCACTCAGGAGGCAGAGACAGAAGGATCTCTGTGAGTTTGAGGCCAGCCTGGTCTACAGAGTGAGTTCCAGGACAGGCTCCAAAGCTACACAGAGAAACCCTGTCTCGAAAAACAAACAAACAAACAAACAAAAGGCAAGCATTAGCAAAGTTGAGAACCACTGAGATTCAGGAGACAGAGATCTATCAGAATCCGCTTGCCCCTGCCCTGCCTGCCTTCCTGGAACAATAGCACTACAAGGCCTTAGCAGTCCCACGGACCCAGGTTGGCCCAGGATAGAACACGCCACAAAGCCCAGAGCCCTGGCCTCCTTGTTGACTCTCAGGCATTAACACCGCTCTGTGAAGGGAATCAGAAAAACTACGGTAGTGGTCCTGCTTCTGAGACCCCTGCCAAGACCAGAGGCCTTGAGATGCTAAGGAGAGCAGAAGTCCTCAGGTCAGGAGTCAGGATCCTGGGAAGAAGGCTTGAGTGGCCAGGGGCACAAAAGGACCCTTTCCAAACAGTGGAGGCAGAGAGAGAAAGGCCCCTGAGGGCTGTGTGCAAAGAGCTGTCCCACTATCCTGGCATCTCAAGGGCCTCGAAGCCTTGGGGAGAGACAGTGGTCCCTCTCTCAGTGTGAGCCCAGCACCACTCAGCCTCCACAGAGCTAATGAGAGGAAGTGGGAAGCGGTGATTCAGTTGACTGTCCTTTCCTGGTAGGTACAGTTCCGTGGTCGGCGATGCTTCAAAAGTCACTGTGCATTTGAGGGCAGCCTGTAGAGGAGAGCCTGCCAGGTGCCACCGAGGCTCAGAGAAAACAGAACCAGACCACCCAGTAGAGCAACCTTCCTCCTGAGCAGCATGACTCTGGTGATGACGGAAGGTGCCACGCTGAGGCTTTTCTATAGTCTGTGTCTCCCCGTCGTCCCTGGTCGGTGATCCCTGTGTTTACAGCGAGTATTGTTTCGTGTCAATTACATAGTTTCACTTTTTCTGCCCAGAGAGAGGGAAAGGGCAAGCAGAAGACAAAGGAGCACTTGCTGTGTGTCTGTCCCTGGGTGCCGCCTGCGTCCCTCCTGCGTGGTGCTCGCCACCGAGTGCAGCCTTCAGGAATGACTTCTGGGGATGGCTAAATGCTTGCGGCTGGGTGTGAGCGGCGTGGCTCCACACAATGGATTTTGCAATTAATTTAGGTCACTGTTTCCAGAATAAATCACACATGACTCTTTCCCTTCAGAAACTTCTGACGTGGTATTTTTCTAATTTGGGAACTTTTAATTAGACAGAAACCAAAGCCCGTTGCCTTATGTAGCAAGCGGGTTCCCTTGGGGGCCTTCTCAGGCAAAACCCACTGCCTTGTATCTGATGGATGGTCTCAAATGAGACACCCAAAGTCAGGCATACAGTAAGGGACACTTTTCTGCTCCCAGGTCTGCGGTTTTCTGAGGTGGTGTGTGGTGGTAGGGGTGGGGGTGACTCCCTGGGCCTCAGTTTTCCCATTTGTAAAATGGTGGGCATTTCTAATAGCCCTTCAACTACCAAAAACTCTATGTGCCAATTTGGTCCAGCAGCTCCGTCACATATACATAACCTGGAGCCTTGAAAACAGGTGTGCCCACGGAAACCTGTGTATGTGTAGAGATGCTCACAAGAGTTGGAAGGCAGGAACAGCACATGTGTCCATCAGATCAGGAAGGGATGGAACTAAGGGTTCCACCTAGACAGAGGAAGAGAGGCCAGACCCACATACCGCTAGGGTCAGTCTTGAAAACATGTGAAGCTGGACAAGTGGATTGAAAAAGGCCACATCTGTACAACTTCATTTCTACGAAATGTATATAAAGGCAGGAAGCTGACTGCAGCCTGGCGGGGCTGAAGTGGAGTGGCTGCTAACAGGTGTGGGATTTCTGTACGGAGTGAGGAAAATGTTCTGGAATGTTCTAGTGATGGTGTTTCTGCAACAGGGATGCATGCATTTGATCCTACAGTTATGGAATATTTAAAAATTATTCAAATCGCAGATTTTGTATTCTGCATCTTTCGCTGTGCCCCCGACTCCCACTTCAGAAATGCTGATAGCATGCTCTTCTTTTGCCTGACTGAAGTAAGGTGTCTGCTCAGTTCTCACAGTTCTCAAAACCTGACTGACTTCTTGAACTCTGAGGGATGGGGTAGAGATGAGCAAGTGTGTGGGCTATCCACTTGACAAGGGCAGGGGACATTTTGCAGGTTGGTAATGGGTTGGCTAGAGGCTGCCTTGCCCACCTTGGTGACAGGGGCAGACCCATCTGGACTAGTCTGTCCACCTGCAGAGAAGACCACTTCAGGCTGGCGTATAGACCCAGAGACACTCCAAGCATTGGTACCAACAGCAAGGATGCGAGATCCCTACCGCCTTCTGGGTAGATGCTGTCCCCAGAAAGGAGGGACCAGGAAGGTGGCATCATGTCACTCAAGGTGATTAGGTTAGGTTTTTCCTTCTTTCTCACCTTTTCCTTTCTTTCCTCCCAGGTGGGTTAACTCTGCTGTGTTCCAAATGTGTCCCTGAGACACTGTCACGGCCAGCCAGCCAAGAGGAACAGGCAGGAGGGCTCTGTATTTTTGTAGGCAGGGTCCAGTCCTATTCCTTTTATTATATTAAATTTTTATTTTAATATAATAACTTTTATTATAATAAAAATTATTATATTTACTATTTATTTATTTATCTACTTATTATCTATCTAACTACCTATCATCTGTCTATTTGTCTTTCTGTCTTTCTTTCTGTTTGTCTGCCTGTCTGTCTACCTACCTACCTATCTACCTGTCGTCTATCTATCTACCGTGAGAGGGAGCCACAGCGCATGTGTGGCGGTCAGAGGACGACTTGTGGCTGTTGGTTCTCTTCTCTCATCATGTGGGCTCTGGAGACTGAACTCAGGTTCTCAGTCTTGATGGAAAGCGCCTTTACCCCCTGGGTCATCTCACGGGTCTGCATCCTGTTTCTTTATGAAAGCCATCACTTTGGTGGTACCACTTGGTGGGACCATGTGCTCTAGTGCCGAGATGTTGGTAGAAACCCAGACACTGCTGCCCTGGCATCGTCTGGATTTTGAGAATGGGGTAGAAAGACTTTCTGCACACCCCCAGGAAGCTGCCAGCACACAAAACCTGCTTAATGTGATGCTGCCACTCATTCCTCCCTGCTCCCCCCACCCAGAGAGAGAGAGAGAGAGAGAGAGAGAGAGAGAGAGAGAGAGAGAGAGAGTCCAAGTGTAGGTAGAAACAGAAGGAATGGCCTGAGACCCTGGTTATTATGTTGTCTTGACGAGAGAACTAAGTCATTGTCCAATACAGACACTGTATGATCTTGCAGTCCCCCTGCTCCTGCCCCAAGTGGGCTCCCCTGCATCTGCGGGGCTCTGAACTACAGATGAATACTCTCACCTCCTCAGCCAGCACACTTGTTTTCTTAGGGATGCTGCCCATTTCTCAACACACTCAAGCTTTTTAGTCACTCAGCAGAGATTGTCATGCCTATCCCTGCTCACATGCGTCTATGTGACATTGCTCGCCTCCTGTGACTTTCAGAGATGTCCTGCAGGTGGCATGAGCCAGGTCAGCACGCCTGGGCTTGTCATGCTTCCTCCCGCCTTGTCCGAGTACCTCACTATCCCCAACTGAGGGCTGGTGGGAAATCACTCACTCAGTCAGCTCCTCCCTCAGCACACCTGTTCCCAGAGAAATGATAACAAAGCCAGACTTTTGGTGAGTCCCCACAGGGCACGTGGATTTTGTCTTATGGCTGTGTCCGATAGGGATAGTTACCTGCCGCATCATAGACAGATGCAGCTGGGACATTAAAGCCACTGCCCTCTAAGACCCCACAGTGACTGTTCAGGGCCCCTCTGACTTCCACTTCCTCCAGCTGCCCATCCTAAGTGTAGAAGGACAGGTCCCAAAGAGTGACTTCCATCTAACCAAACCTTAGCCTTCTATAGGCCGGAAACTATGTCAATCACATTTAAAACACACCAGAAAAAAAGTGCTATCCGACATTTCATATCCACTGAGGTCCTCAGATGGCTGTGAGAAAAAGCATCCAGGAGGACAGAAGATGCTTCCTCAACATTCCTGTCCAGCAACATCTTCTCTGGCCTACTTTACAATCGGTCCGTATTCCTACTAGACACTGAACAAACTATGGTGACTTAGAAAATATTAGCAAAATTATGCATTCACAATAGTTAAAAAAAGAACTAGGAAAAGTGTGAAATTTCAATGATAATTCTAGAAATCCTAAATAAAATAGGCAGATGTTATGGTCCATTAGGATGAAAAAATATGATCCTTCTCAGAATTGAGGAAAGTGGGGGTGGGCCTTGTTCCCCATCCCTGCCTTGGGAGATAGCTCATGCAGTTTGCCTAAGAAGAGCTAGATTTGTTAAGTTGGGAATATCCGTTTTCAAAGCACTTTCTGGGTTATCCACGCTACCACTTTTGACACCCCTTTACAGTGCTTGGGCTGGAAGTTAGGGCCTTGGAGTGCTAGGCAGGTATTCAACCCTTGGGCCACACTCAAGCTGGAACACCCTTTAAAGCAGCAATTCTGCTTCTAGGAATCCTTCTAGGTCTGTGGTTCTCAACCTGTGGGTCTTGACCCCTTTGAGAGCAGCATATCAGGCATCCTGCATGTCAGATATTTATAACTCATAACAGTAGCAAAATTATAGTTATGAAGTAGCAATGAAATAATTTTATGGTTGGGGGTCACCACAACATGAGGAACTGTATTAAAGAGTCACAGCAGTAGGAAGGTTGAGAACCACTGTTTCGAGTGAATACTGGCAGGTCTGCCTAACAAAAGAAATTCATACAGATTTTCTCTCATCGGTGAGAAGTTTTGAGTTGTCCTGAATATAGTCCAGCTACACATCAGCTCTCCATATCCACTCAAGAGACTTACATTATAAAAGGATGCCAGACAGTATGAAGGGATGTTTACAGGGTGGAGATCATGCAGTCCCAGACTGAAAACTCTAAGTATGCCCAGGTCAGAGAACTGTTCTCCAGAGAGAGCTGCCAGAGTGGAGGGTCACTGGACAGGTGCCCGAGGGGACATCTCCCTTTCCTCCTCACTGATTTTCCTGGAAGCTTACTTCCCTGTCTGCCAGGACACAGCTGGAGCCCCTGATACCTGCAGATAACATGAGACTCTGTGCACACTGCTTTCTCCTACCCCCAGCACCGCAGTTTTTAATTCATAAATTAGACACAGTGGGAACGTAATAATAATCAATAGCAAACACAGAGCCATTAAAACCACACAATGCAGTCATGTGAAGCACCACCTCCCACCTTCATGTCATTGTACTATACAAAGTAGAAAAGCCCTCGGGCTGTGATTCACTGAAGTAGCGCAGTGAGCCTGGGATGCTGACAACCATGGTTTATAAATGGCCAGTTGATGCCTTGTATCACATTTGCTGTCTGCGAGCACAGACCCAGAGTTGGCCGGGGGTTCTTAAAGACGGAGGATGCCCACCAGCACCTCTTCCTACAGGACCGCACTTCTCCGCCTGCCTCTGTGAAAAAGTGCCTTCACCATTCTGTCGTAGTGTCCCTCCTCAGGGGATGGGTTCTCACTGGAACTTCCTCTCAGCATCCTCTCTGCATCCTACTGAAGTGGTCCAGGAAGGTGACTCAGTGACGGAGCGCTGGCCCAGCATGCTGCAGGCCTTGGATTTGATTCTTAGCACTACACCAAAAACCAGAAAGTGGCCTTTTGGGGGATATTGTCATGTTTTCCTCAATCCATGGACGACCCTGTCTGTGTTCTCACACAATGACTGTTGGGTTAATCTGGTGCATTCCTCTGGAATGCGTCAGCTAGGCTGCCTTAGGTCAACAGCATAGCTCACAGGCTCCCCTTGCCCACAGGGACTGCAGTTTTGACTATGAGGTTGTACCTTGAGCTCCATCTGCCAGGGCCATCTGCCACTAGGTCCATGACTGGTCCTCAGCTGTAGGACAGAGATCCCATGATCCCTAAATGCTCATCTTCCTGCTGCCAGACCGACCTCAGAACTCTGGTTCCTCTCTGCATTCTCTAGTGCTCTGTGTGCATTTGAGGGTACACAAATCACAGCAGATTGTGGAAGCCAGCAGAAAACAAGAAAGAAACCAACACACCTAAGTGAGCAACTCACTGGCTACTCCCCTGAGCCATGCTGAGAAGAACGCTCTAAAGCCACCTCAGTCCTGGGAGCCGGAAGGAAGTCACTCACCTGTAGGTGATGGTATTGCCATTCCATGGGGTAAAAAGTTAGGCACCCAGCACCCAGGTCCCAGCCTGGTATTCTGGGTGGCTCGTGCTTAGGACCTGGGAGGACTGGTGACACCATGTGGATTTAGCTTCTGACCCGGGGCCCCCTGAATGCCCCTTTCCCTGGGGCCCGTTCTCTGCACCCCGTCATATAATGAAGGACCAGCTCAGGATTCCACCTCCCCCAGGGGCTGAATCTTGTGTCTCCTTTTGGAGTCCTAGTCATAATCTGATTTTTGTTATTCCTGTTTTCTTTCACACATTTGACGCATACTTCTGGCAAATTCTAGGACCACACTTGCCAGATGACCAAATCTTTTTCAGAGTAATGACTGACATTTTTGTGAGTTTCCATCAGCAAGGCGGGAAGTGGCCAGAGGTGAGGGGCAAGCTCTCCCACGCTCAGATCCCCTCTGCAGTACTCTCCACCATAAATATGCCAAGCTCTCATAGGTCTGCACCTTGGTCCTTGATTCAAACCGAGGATTCCTTTTGTAGAGACCTCAAGGAAGCAAGAAGTTAATGGCTGGGGTCATTCCCCTGCAGGGGCCTCCTCCATGAATCAGAGCCCTGGGAGCAGGGTGACTCAGAGCGGAGCTGTGTCTCCTGGCTGTGTGAATAAACGAAGCAGCAAAGTCTGACTGATCCCTGGGGTACAGGGTGGGAGGCGGCTCCCAGCTCTAAGGACACCCCACCCAGCCCAAAAGCCAGGTCACCCTGAGGAAGGGAGATCAGGGTGGAAGGTGGACCTCACCGGAAGAGAAGCTGAGCAGGGTAGAAACAGACCAGTGGGTACTCGGGGACCTGCTGCCCCAGTGGGTAGAGATCTTGCGGGGGGGGGGGGGGGAGTTGAGGTACTCTGAGGATAAATTACTACAGACACCTGCTCTGGGTGTCTGGACGACATAGACACATAAGCCACCCCTCCTGCATGTGCCTTCCTAGGTCCTCTACCTTGACCCTGGGAAACACTGACTGCCCATCCCCTTTCCTGAGCACCGAGTACCAGAGTACTGTGGTGGCGGATTCTCCTGTCTTCTCCCCGCAAAGCATCCAGAGTCTGGGATATGGGATGGGCTTGGGCCTTCTGTCAAGCGAGATCAGAGGCTCTGGAGTCTCCAAGCATGTAAGGTTCGGAGGACCTGGCTGCAAGGTGGCTGAGAGTCTCTTCTCTTCTATTGCTCCTGGGGACACAGACATCTTGCTCTGCAGAGGCACCCACTCTGGAGTGGGTGCATCAGCACAGACGGTCTGCACTGTTCTGTAGTTTCTAAGTTCAAAAAGGCCCAGAGATGCTGGGCCGCCCTCATTTCACAGACAGGGAAACTGAGGGCCCCAGACACTGGACCACAATGGGCAGAAGCTAGGAAGTGAACCCAGGTAGTCTGTGCTTTGAGTAGATTGCCTAAACATTCCATTTCCCCTTGTGAAATATGTCCCAGGTTCTAGTGAGATATGTTTTTGCAAATGTGAGATAGTTATCCATCCCAGTTGCTGTGTGTAGTCCCTAAGAGTGAGAGCCAGCCCTGGGTCACAGCCAGGCGCTTGCTGGCATTTCCTATATCCTTGTCAACTGCTTCCAGGTGGCCCAATGGGTTCACTTCCAGGAGGAGATAGAGTATGTGTCCTACCCGCTGTGTCTGTGGCCCAGGAGATCTACCCCCCAAGCCTGCAGATTGGGCCTTTACACTCACAGGGGTCAGGGGAGAGCCGAGCACAGGTGTATGTTGTCTGGGGCTTGTCTTCCTGCTGTGGTATGAGAAATCAGCTCCTTTCCCTACCAGAGGCTCTGATACCCTCAGCGGCAAAGCCCCTTTCCACACATCGTGTGAATAAGGATCCACACGTCTCCGTGACGGGAGCCACTTCCCACTGCTGTACCATGTTGCATTTGTTTCTCCCTGCTGTGACAGATTGCCTGACAAGAGAACCATCTTCAGGAAGGAGGGTTCAGTTTGCCCTGCCGAGGCTGCAGTCCATTACGGAAGGGAAGGTGTGGCGGTAGGGACAGGAGGCGACCGGTCACATAGTCAGGAAGAAGAGAGACAAATGCTGCTGCCCTGCTCTCTTTCTCCTTCTTATCCAGTCCCCACCACCACCACCACCACCACCCCCCGGAGACGACTGCCACCCACACTTAGGAGATGTCTTCAATGCTCAGTTAAAACTGTATGGTAAAATCCTCACAAACCAAGAGGTGTGTGTCTCCTAGGTGATTCCAAATCCAGTCAAATTGGCAAGGAAAATGCCAAATGTGACCAAAATGCCCCTCCCAGCTATGGAGTGTTCCCCATTTCCCTGTCTCATGGTGTTCAAGCAGGGACACCTTTCTGACCCTCGCTGGCTGTTCCTCACGTTGTCTGCCTGTACACGAGCTGATCCGACTCACAATGTTCCTGGGGTGACAGGAGTTATGTGCCCCGCAGGGTGTTTGGCATTACCTGCCAACTGCTGGTTCCTTTACCCCAATCCCCACTGCCCAGCAGTTTGACCAACCTAACCGGCTTTGCCCCGTCTTGTTTCTGCCCTGTGTTGAGCCTGACCTCTCTGCTCTGTGCCCAGTGCTCCTAAGAACAGAGTGACAGGGATCCAGACACTGGTCCCTAAAACACAGCATTCCCCTGGTCTGTGTCTTTGCTCTCCTGCTGCTTAGCTAGAACACCCCTCTGGCCCTCTCCAGCAGCTGCCTCCACCCATGGGGGAGCTCTAGTCATCCCTCCCGACACTTAGTGTAACTGCCTAGGCTCCCTGGCCCCAGAACGCCCTCTAGTGATGGTCCTTAGCCATGACATCCGGTGTGCCTCTGTCAGAGTCATTTGTGAGTCCCTGTCTGGCTGCCTTTCCCAGGCCCAGGCAGAGGGCATAGCACCAAGTGAAACATGGACAGGAAAACATCTGAGGAGTCAGTAGGTGACCCACACGCAGGCTGGACATGTATGTGTGCTCATGTGAGACCCACACGCAGGCCAGACATGTGTGTGTGTGCTCATGTGAAGCTTCACCACTAGCCAAGAACTGAGAACTAGAAACTGTTGAGGCAGGGTCCTCAGGGTCAGCAGAGACTGTGTGAGGTGGGTGGGAGGGACGTGGGCCACAAAAGGCCAAGGGTGGCTTTGGCTGTGGTCCTGGGACCAAACAGAAGCATGTGAGGGAAGGCTGCAGGAGATGGGCCGAAGCCGAAGATCAGCAGCAGCAGACAGTGTCAGAGACCCCGTTGAGGGGAGGCTCAGCAAACAGGAGACAAAGGATGGATGCCACAGAACCAAAGTTCCCAGGAAAACCTCAGGCTGGGAAGACAGCTGGTGTTGCCCAGTCACCTTCCTGTCTGTGTGGTGACAACCGAAGAGTCATCCCTGCTGACACCAGCCACTGGAGTCAGGGTGCACCGGCCCAGCTGTGGCTTCCTGAACCTGGCTCCCGATCCCTTGAGGGAAAGGCCCCGGGATCTCATCAAGCACAGCAGTCTAAAACAGAGCTCAGGGAGGAACTGACCTCGGAGGCCCCAAGCTTCCAGCATGCTCTCCTGCTCTTCATCATCATCACCCTGCTACAGTGGCGCACCGGGCTCCGTCTAATTCCACAGTCGGGCAGGATTTGGAAAGGAAGGCCTTCAAGCCTGCTCAGTAAGTCCAGAAGCAGAGCAGGGAGTCTCAGCGGGGCAAGGGGTTCAGCCCACTGCACTTAGGGGTACAGCCACACTAGCCACCAACCTTCCAAGCTATTTCCCTGGAGACGCAAATAGCATTTCCTGGGGTTTGAGGGAGAAGGGTGGGTGTCTAGGCAATGCTGGGTGACCGCGTCTGTGGCAAGTCACAATCTCAGTGTAGCCTTTGCTGATGTCACGCCCTAGAATAGTCCATGATAGAGTGAGAAAGCAGGTCTCAAAGGGGTTAGTAGACATCGGGTGTGCAGGCTACAAACAAGGAGAGAATCAATCATTCTGTGTCCCATAGGGTGGAGTCCAGACTGGTGTCACCCCAGTGTTTGGGGATGTGTGGGATAGCTTAGCCTGGCCAGGGCTGGGGGCTCTGATAGGATCAGCACCCTGAGAGCTGGCTATGGGGACTTAAGGGAGCGTGAAATGGCACATTGTCAGGACAGCAAATGATTGAAGCGTTTCTTTGCAAATGCTGAGTCTGGGGAGGACTAGACAGAGAGAAACTCCAGCCAAGCCACACTTGGAGTGAGCAGATCTGCGCGGGGTGGGAGCTGACTCTAGTGTAGTGAGGAGCAGTTTACAGAAGGAGTTTCAGGGACAAGGGGCTGGTCCAGGGTGCTGCTGTCGCCTGACAGGGGGAGGGGGCAGGCGATAAAGGCAGACACAGTCTGGTGCCACAAAGCCTTAAAACGTCTGGGCACAGAAAGATTTGAGAACAGTAAACATGTCACACATGGAATGGGAAGAAACACTCACAAATCATGAATCTGATAGAGTTAATACCCAAGGGGCTGCGGAGATCCCCAGCCATCCCCGGCACCCACATCAAAAGCTGGGTGTGGGGAAACACACCTGTAACCCCAGCACCGTGGAGCAGACTCAGGTCTCACAGCTGAGACAATGAATTTCAGGTTCTGTGGGAGATTCTGTCTCAAACAGGAAGGTGGAGAACAGTAGAAGAGAAGAACACTTGGCACCAATGTCTGCGTCCACACGCAGTGTGAGTACACACACACACATACACATACACACACAGAGCAATATACACATAGATACATACACACACAGATATACACATAGATATATACATACACATGCACGTAATACATTTACACACATGCACACACAACACACACGTATACACATATACACACGCAAATACATACACATGTACACACAACACACACACACAAACACATACACATATATATACACACGTACACACACACAGAGATATACACATAGATACACACATAGATAAATACACACACAGATATACACATAGATATATACACATGCACATAATACATGTACACACATACACACACAGCACATGTACACACACTTAAATGTACACACAACACACACATAAACACATACACATAAATATACACACATACACACACATACACATAAGTTAATATCCAGAATACATAAAGAATTCCAAAGATTCAACAATGAAGTCAGACAATCTGAATTAAAAAATGAGCCAAAGTGTTTGGATAGCCATTTCTCCAAAGAGAAGGAAATGACCAGCAAGCCTATGACATGCTCCACACATGGCTGACCTTCAGAGAAGTGCAAAGGCAAACGGCCATGGGAGTCCTCCTCACCCCCAGGAGGAAGCTTCTAGCAAAGGCAAATAAAGGAAACAATTGCAAGTGCTGGAGAGATGGCCTGGTCATGGAGGAGCCTCTTCAAGTACTCAGGGAAGGAGCAGCCTGCCATGGCAGTCACTGCAGACAGACAGGAGTCACTCCAAAGCGTCCAGTCACAGATGTCCAGGCATAAGGCAACGCGTCCTCTGATACTTCCTTCCTTAGCGGTTTCTGCTGTTGAAAAACAACAGGGTGTAATTAAGTTGGTTGTTTCGATGTCCAGCAACGGGGATGTGAGGATGAACTGTGCTTATGACATTAAGATGCGTGCTGCAAGGGTAGAGTGTACCGTGTGCTGATGACATGGTTCTGAACTGCTGTGTGGTAGTGAACCTGTCTCCAGGCTGGCTGTAGGGACAGCAACATCAAATGAGGATCTTAGGCCCTGGCTTCCCTTGAGAGCAGAAAGCCCCATCTCTCCAGTCCTCCTCTGACACCAGGTTTGAGGAGCATTCCTGACATGTCCACTTCACAAATCTCCCAAAGACAGAAGGGCACAGAGCTCAAGGTTCTGTCAGGAAGACCAGTCATTCTAAACTGTCCCCAGTGTGTGCTCAGGTCATGAGTCAGGACGTGAAGATGTCTGTAGATAGAGCCATGGTCACCTGCCTAGCTAAACGTCCAACTCTTAGAAGTTTTGTAACCATGTGCTGGGACCCCATGTCTGCTTCCTGAATATGTCTGTCCTTCTCTTCACCCACAGGTAGATGCTATCATAGAGCTCAATGCATAGCACACACAGCTCCTGGTCACTGTAGCGACTCAGCCTTCTCTCTTGGAAATCTGTAGCTCTGCTTCAGGTTAGAAATTGCTAGAAGACCAGACATGCATAGGGTATACACCTAAGGCCACTGTCCTGACCTACCAAACCCCACACTGGCTTGGCCCCAGTCCTGGCGTACAGCACAGACTATGGCCTAGCCAGATCTTACCATGGCAGTCTACAATACTGTTTCCCTGGGCCAAAGTTCAGATGGGTGAAAGAAACGGCCTTCACTTGGGCTATCCTTGGCACTCAAGGGCACAAAGTTGACCCTGAACACCTAGAATTGACCCAGGAATTCTAACTGGAGAATTTTCTAGAGCTGTGATGCCAACAGGTCAGAGAGGCTATGGGGAGAGTCAAGACCTGTTGTGGAGACATTGGCCATGAGTCGTCTGCCTTCCAGTTACCGTGGTAGGGACATCTGTTCTGTTTTCCATTATAAAACACAGTATGAAGTTTGTCATCCTTACAGTGTTTTAGGTGTGTGGTTCTCTGGCACTGGCCACGTTCATTCTTTTATTTTCGGTGTGTGGTTCTGTATCACCCACCATGTTCACTCTGTATTTTAGGCGTGTGGTTCTGTGGCACCCACCATGTTCACTCTGTATTTTCAGTGTGTGGTTCTGTGGCACCCACCATGTTCACTCTGTATTTTAGGTGTGTGGTTCTGTGGCACCCACCATGTTCACTCTGTATTTTAGGTGTGTGGTTCTGTGGCACCAACCATGCTCATTCTGTATTTTAGGTGTGTGGTTCTGTGGCACCAACCATGCTCATTCTATATTTTAGGTGTGTGGTTCTCTGACACCAACCACACTCATGCTGGTTTTTTTAAGTGTGTGGTTCTGTGGCACCAACCATGTTCACACTATTTTTTTAGGTGTGTGGTTCTGTGGCACGAACCATGCTTGTACTGTTTTTTAGGTGAGTGATTCCAATCATACTCTTAGAACCACCAGTACCACCCATCTCCACATCCTCATCCCCAAGGTTGAAACTTAGTACAATCGCCAAATACCCATCTCCTGCTCTGGCTTTTGGTACCATTCTACTTTCTGCCTCTGAGGACCTCATCTGACAGGAATCCTGCAATATTTATAATTTGTCCACCCAGGTTACAGCTATGCCAGGATTTCCATTTTTTAAAGGCTAAATGATCCATTGTACAGTATCGCGTATATTCACTGGTCTGTTAGTGGACACTTGCCCGCTTCCCACTTTTGACTTTCATGAAGACTGTGACTACAAGTGAGGTTTGCAAATATCTCTTCCAGACCCCTCTATCACACTTCCTGATGATCACAAAGCTTGCTGTATCACATAGTGATCCAGTTAGGTGAGGTAGCTAGGACCCCATAACACCAGACTCCCCATAGCACGGCCCTCCAGATCTGAGTGGACTCCCACAGCTCCATTCTGGGTTTTTCCTTCCCTCTGCCACACCAGTGCCCCTCCCTCCGTGGTCAGCTGTCCCCACTCAGGCTCTGTCCATGACTATAGAGAAGCATAAATGGACTCCATCAGGGAAGGCACCGGCTGGAGGACAGAAAACCACAGCCTATCACAGCCTGAGTGGATTCACTGTGTTCTTGCCACTAGAAGGCTCCAGAAACAATGCAGAAACTGTGGAAGTCCCCTCCTTTAAATTGGTTTGATCTAACTGGGCAAGCCAGGGAGGGAGGCGGGACAGCTGGAGTCTGTCATTCTCCTGGGCCACAGAAAACTCAGTTTTATTTTTCTTCTCTGTGTTGAGACATGGTGGCCAGCAGCCAGGCCCTCTAGGAGCCCCAACGGCAGGAGAAGAGGGTGTCACCCTCAGGACACAGCAGAAAAGAGGGTCACCTCAGGACCCCTCTGACTGCACTGCCCATTGGGACAGACAAGTTCCGGCAGCTTCCTCGATGGATGAAGGTGGACTCGACCAAGAGATGAAAGAGGAAATTCGGAATACTCCGTGGTGCTGGCCAACATTTCCATAGAGGGTCCCTGTGGCTTTGTGCTCCATGTAGCTGGAAACTATGGAATCTCACACCATCTTCAAGGGCTGGGCTTCCAGTGGCTGCAAGGCTGCAAATTCCTGGTGACACAGGAGCCCTACTCCCTCAACAAGGGGCACCGTGAGTCAGGCCATGCAAATTCCCATGATGTCAGCCACTGGCGGAGCTTCTGGGAGTCCTAGGTCCCGGTGCCTTTCTCCCCTGTCCCCATGTAGCAAAGCATAAACAAACAGATGGAAAGTTACCTCACAGATCCCTGGCAAAGCCCTCTGGCCTAGCACAGCCCTGGCTGGGTGAAAGTTTACTTTAGAAGATTCTGATGCAATAAAAGAAGGAAAGACAAAGGAGGTGGCTGGTCATGGGCTTTAGGAATTGTTGGGGCTGGAGGGGAGTGGATACAGGAAGGGCCCAGGCCCAGGTCAGGGTTCAAGTCTCCAGCCCCAGAACTGGCTGTGAGGACGGTGATTCTGTGAAGGAGCAATCCAGACAGTGGTAATCTGTGCCCATTAGAGACTACGGTCCTGACTGCCAAGAAGCTCACTATTAGGAGGCACAAGCAGGGGTGGTGGTGTTCACTTGCATTCCCAGCATGCAGAGGCAGAGGCAGGAGGATTGCTGGGGACAAGTCAACCAGTCTAGCCTGACCAAGAGAGTCAGTGAGGGACCCTATCTCAAAAACTAAGGTAGAGAGCAACTGGAGAAGGAGACTGCCCCACGCTGTTCACATACATGTGCACACACAACTGCGTGCATATATGTACATACACAAACACCACCCCCAATAAATACATAAATAAAGTTCAAGGCCAGCCTCAACTACATAGTAAGGTCCAAGCCAGCCTCAGAAACACAGTGAGACCTTAGCTCAACAGTAAATAGAGTGGTTAAGAGCACTTGCTGCTCTTGCAGAGGATTGGAGTTCTGTTCCCAGCACCCATGTCAGGGAGCTCACAATCACCTGTAACACCAGCTCCAGGGATCCAATGCCCTCTTCTGGCCTCCACAGGCACTTGCACTCACATACACATGTACAGACACATAAATAAAAACAAAATATTTTACATACATACATACATACATACATACATACGTATGTATACGTACATCCATGAAGCCTGAGCACAAGGTGAAGAGGAGCACCATGGATGGTGGAGATGTCCAGCTGGATGAGCTTGTGTCTAGCTCTGCTCCCTTCACTCCATGCACCCCATTGTTAGGTAGCACTGGGCGTCAGCTGCAGTGGCGAGACAAAGCCCTCATCTATGAAATGTCAACAGGACGAAAACCAGATCAGAAGAAAAAAAAGTGTGTGAGTCCACAAGAGCCCACCACAGCTCATCCCAAGGCCATTGAGGGACCCAACAGAAGCAAAAGAAACCAACTTCCCCAGAAGCTTAAATTCTAGGGCATTTGCAAGAAAAATGAATGTGTCAATCTTTCTAAAGAGTAAATAAAGGAGGGTTGGTTTATGGGATATAAAGGTAGCTTAACATTGATGTATTTGCAAAGTTTGTAACATACTTTGGTAAAATGTGCTAAGGAGCATCCAGTGTATTTATAGTCTTTTGATCACTTTTGTCAATTGGCAGGTCTTTTTTTTTGGGGGGGGGGGGGTCAAGACAGGGTTTCTCTGTGTAACCCTGGCTGTCCTGGAACTCCATAGACCAGGCTGTCCTGGAACTCAGAAATCCGCCTGCCTCTGCCTCCGGAGTGCTGGGATTAAAGTTGTGTGCCATCACCGCCCCTGTGATCATCGGCATGTCTTAGTCAGGTTTTTATTGGTATGAAAAGATACCATGACCATGGTAACTCTTATAAAGTAAAACATTTAACTGAGGGGGCTCGTTTACAGTTTCAGAGGTTCAGTCCATTATCATCATGGCGGGGAGCATGGCAGCATGCAGGCTGACATGGTGCTGGAGGAACAGCTGAGAGTCCTACATCTTGCAGGCAACAGGAAATCTACTGACACACTGGGTGGTATCTTGAGCATAGGAAACCTCAAAGCCCGCCCCCGCAGTGACGCACTTCCTCCAACAAGGCCACACCTCCTAATAGTGCCACTCCCTATGAGCTTATGGGGCCAGCTCCATCCAAACCCCTACATGGCACTTCTACAGTCAAGAAAGAGTGAAGCTGTGGTGGATTAGGTGGGTCCCGAAGCTGCGTGTGGCAACAATGCTCCTGGAACAATCTCTCTGCTACTTGAAACCTCGGCCCTTCTAACAGGAGCCTCTTCCTGTCTCAGAGCTGTGAGCAGCTCTGTGATGAGTCATCAGGGGTGTCTGGTAAGACTGCTTTGACTTTTAAAGTAACTCCACAGGGGATGGTGAGGGAGAAAGAGAGCTGACAACCACTTCATTCAAAAATGCCACCGTGGCTTCTAAGGCCTCACAGGCTAACTTGAAAAAAATAATAAGATAAAGAAATTCCACAGAAACAAAAAACAGACAGGACTGCTGAAGAGCACAAGATAAATAACATTTGTAGATGATTCAATTGTCTGTCAGGAGCCCTGCTCCACACCCTGTCACCAAGAGAGAGTGCTATTCAGAATCAGAAAGCCCCATGAGCAAGCTATGATGGAGCTCAGCTCTTCCCAAGGACAGAGTTCAGCACTTTGTCACACACATAAGAAATAGCCAACCGCTCCCTATTGTGAGCCAGAAAGATGCCGGCCACAGAATCGAAGACCAGGGCTAGCTGGAGAGACGGCTGAGCCAGTAAAATGTTTGTCTTGCTAGCTTGAAATCCTGAGTTCAGATCCCCAGAACTCACGTTTAACAACAACAAAAAAAGCAACACACACACACACACACACACACACACACACACACACAAACAAGCACGGTGGTGTGTATGTGCCTGTTATCCTAGTGCTTAGGACAGGGGCAGGTAGATCTCTAGGCATTGCCACCCTAGCCTGTTTGGTGAACCCAAGGCCAATAAGAGATCCTCTCTCCAAAGAAAGGTGGGTGTTGCCTGAGGAAAGATTCCTGAGGTTCTCCTTTGACTCGTACGCGTACACACACATGTGCAAGTGCACAGAACAGTGCAACACAAAAGAAAAATTAGAACTACCTTGTACATGCCTAGTGAGAAATGTGGCAGATGTCTATACAGAGAAGTCTTAGCTGGAGAAAACAGCAGAACGTGGCTTTGAGTGGTCAGTGCTGCTTACAATGGGGATGTGTGGAAACGCATCGCGGAGTGTGTCATTTATTGACCCAATCACGTATGTGACAATTTCAAAGCTGCGAGACTCTGCTCAGAGAGCTGTGTCAGTTGGGAAAACACAAGTACCAAAACTTATGCAGAGAACTAAGGAGGGGTCTTCAGCTGCTTCAGGGACACCTGTATAAAACAGCTGGGTGTGCCGGGCGGCGCCGGCACACGCCTTTAATCCCAGCACTCAGGAGGCAGAGGCAGGCTGATCTCTGTGAGTTCAAGGCCAGCCTAGGCTACAGAGTGAGTTCCAGGACAGGTGCCAAAGCTACAGAGAAATCCTGTCTCAAAAAAACAAACAAACAAAAAAATCTGGATGTGTATTGGGAAGCACGTGGAAAATGAGTGGTGTGAGCCACGGAGCCCTCAAGAGCAAGCTAATACTTGTCACATGCATGTATACGGTGAAGGGGCAGTGCAACCTCCTGGGTAGCATTATTCCCGGTATCATGAGCTCGTGCTCAGCAGACTGAATGGTAACCGTCAGGGAGGGTAAAAAGCCAGAGCCTGTGTGCTGGGTGTCCTCCCCTAGACATTTCCTAGTCCTTACCTCAGCTTTTCCTCACAAGTGGGCTACTGTGTGCTCTGTCAGAGCTCACCTCCCCTTGCAGAATTAGTCCCACACTGTACCTTCCCTATAAGCCTCCAGTGTCCATTCTGCAGCAGCCAACAAGTACACCCTCAGAGCATCCTGCAGAAGCAGGATGCAGGCAGCCCCCCACTGATCCAGCAGGACCCAGGGCTTATTAAGGCCCTGAGAATCCACGGACCTGTTCAGTGTGCAGAGTTCTGGTGATTGTCAGAGCCCAGCTGGGAGGGATCTGGGTCCACTCCTGCCCTTGGCTCTGACAGAACAAGGGCCCAATCTTTTTCCCAGGTGCCCACCACCCTGCTCTGGAGTCTGCTCCTTCAGGAGATTCCACACAAGGAGCGTGTTCCTCCAAGAACAATAACGACTACGTGGAGTTAAGTCTCAAACAGCCTCCGGTAGCTGCCTGTGACCACTGGGACAAATTTAGTGGAGACAGAAGGATGCTGGCTTCATGGGGGGTGGGGGGGAGCTGTGCACCTCTCTTTATAGCAGGCCGCCTTCTGGAGCTGACTGCCTTTGAATGTTTAAGTGTTAATGTTGCAGACAGTGGCAAGGGTGGGTGTGTTGAATGCAGGAGCATGTGACCTCACTCTAGGGGCTGAAACACCCAATTCATAAAAAGTGAGGTCATAATGCAGCAAGAGACTCTCATATGATCAAGCTGCCCTGCGTGCTTTGCATGGAGGAAGATTCCCCAGACACAGAAAGGCCAGAGTCTGAGTGTGACCCATCCTGAGCCTGGCTCCCTCAGCTCACTGGTGGCTGGCTGATCTTGCCTCAGCTGGCTTGAGCTTCTTAAGGGTATGGAATTGGCCCTGTCTTGGTGAAATCGGTGATCGAAGAACTTGAAAATGGGTTCCCCATGAATGAGGGACAATCTCAGCCCATTCCTTCAGAACTGAGTGTCCTCGACTCTCAGAATCCCCTTGCTCTATATGGCAACCCGTCACCCATGTGTGCCCTCCCAGGCAGACCTGCTGCTCAGCTCCTTAGACATCCCTGCCTCCCTCTGCCCTGTGGCCCTTGCTCTACACCAACATGCCCTGCTGAAAAGCATACCTGTGATGACCAGGGGCCCAGTAAGTGGTGTGCAGGAGGCTTGCAGGTGCTTCTGGGTGTATGTACAGCCTCGGGGAGCTGGTCTGTCAGACAGTGCTCATAGGAGGCCCCTGAACATGCAGAAGGGAGGATGCTGCTTTGGTGTAGATGGGATGTGGAAGGATCTGCTAAGGAAAATGAACCATTTTTGTCTCACACCCTATCCATTCACCTGCACAAGTCCCCTGAGCTTCAGGGAGGAGAAGGATCCTCCCTCTGAGGACCTGGGTTTCCCAGCCATGCCAGCCTTTACCTTCCCCTCTTCTCCACACACCCACTTTCTCCTGCACCCCTTGTTGAAGGGCCTTACAAAAAGCCAGGATGTAGGGACTTTTCAGGCTCTGGGACCTGTCCCACTCCATGGCCAGGTCATTGTCTTGGATGAACTCAGCCCTGTGGTGTGGCTTGAGGGCCTGGAGTTCCAGTCCCTCTGCAGTTCAGGGGCCCACCTGCACCGACTGGCCTTCTCAAAACCGCTGAGGCCATCAAACAGAAAGGAGGCTGGAAAAGGCATCGTCATGATTTTCTACTTTACGGCTGTGGCCTCAACAGAAACAAAACCCCGGTGTCCCTCGCTGTGCCAGGATGCCCTGCCTCACAGAACAGACAGTCCTTGGGAAGCATGGAGGAGCTGAAGCCTGTTGCTTCATTCAAGCCTCCCTAGGCTCCCACTGGCCTTGTGACTGAGTGTCGCCTCTTTCTGCTCTGCCCTGCCTCCCAACTAGGAGCTAATGGCCTGTAAAAACACTCAGACCCCAGAGCTACACTCCTGCAGGAGCAGAGTGCTACAACCTCCAGCCTGCTTTTTGCTTTGTGGTGAGGGGGTTGTGGGGGTCTGTTTGGAATACTGGGAGGTAAGAACTCAATTTTGACAGTCCTCCAAGGACAAAGGTTTTTCGAAAACAAAATATAACCATGGTTTCTGAGTTGCTCTGCCAGAGAGCTGGGGCACCCAGGATCGGATTTCCTAAGCCAGGTGTGGCCCTCCAGGATGGACTGCTCAGGCAAAGACACCAGCCAGTCAGTGAATGCCAGGCTTTCACAGGAAGCAGGCAACTTCCAACACTGGTCGTTCTAGCTGAGAATGAGAGGGGTATAGGCATTCCTTCCGTGTTCTTTCTCCTTTGCTCTGCTAATTCTAGAAACTTGAGCAAGGGCTTGGAGCTGCTGAGTCTCCACTCTATAGGATTTCTTTGCTTGTTAAGTTGGGTTGTGGGGCTGAATTTGCAAACCGGGGCCTTAAGTGTGCTAGGCAAGTGCCACACACACACACACACATACACACACACACACACACACACACACACACACACACACACACACACACCCGCTGAGCTATACTTCAGCCTCCACTGTCAGCATGCTCACTGGAGCAGTGTTGAAAGTGCCTAGGAGAGATCTGGGGGGGTCACTGGCTCCTAATTTATTGTCTGGACTGTGTGGCAGCTCTGACCTTTTTCTCCTGTGGAAATGCCCTGTGAATAGTATGTACTCCTATGTTTTAGGAGTACAGGTCTGCACATACAGGGGAATCCATATAGAGTGGGGATCTGTGCACACAGCAGGAACTGTGCACAATGGAGATCCATGTTCACAGTGCGTGCTGTGTACAGTGGAGCTATACAAAGACAAGGATCTGTGTGCATAATGGGAGCTGTGCACACATAGGAATCTGTGCACGTGGGGATTCGCGCACATATGGAAATCAATGCACACAGTGAGAGTCGTGCACACATGAAGATCCATACACACAGCATGAGCTGTGTACACACAAGGATGTGTGCACACATAGGACTCCATGCTCACAATGGGAGTTCTGCACACACAGAGTTCTATGCACTCAAAGATCCGTGCACACAGGGCATCCACACACAGGGTGGGTGCTTTGCGCTCGGTGGGAGCAGCAGAGCCCCAGGGTCACATACCGGCTCTTTTTTTTCCATTTGACTCACTTCTAAAATTCTCTGCTGATTTAAAATCCACTCCTGCTTGCTTCTGCAGCTGTGGGTCCCTGGGGAGCCAGGCTGGCTTACTTGACATTAAACAGGAAAAATCAGGAGAGAAAAGACAGAATGGGAAGGGAGGGAGGAGAAAGGACGCAGAGCTATATGCACCTCGAGACAGAGACAGAGACTGCCCTGTGGCTTTCAGCACTCCTCAGCCCCTAATTCCAGCAGAGCCAGAAGGTGTGGGATTTTGAAGACATATCAGGGAAAACATTTAGCACTTGAGACAAAGAATTTTCTAGAGGCCTGGCTGGGAAGGAGCCCTAAGCCCATGGAGGGAGCTGGATAAGATGTATTCCTGGCTCCAGGGGCATTTGAGTGGGCCTGGGGCAGGGGCGGGGGAGAGAGACATGGATTCTCCGCCTTGCCTTTGGAGGTAGTAGGCTGAGGGGCTTGTTGTTTCTGCCTTCCCAGCTGTGAGATGCACATAACTGTGGCTGTTCTTCCCCCTTTGCATCTGCAGGACTCCGGTGATTGACGGCTGATAAGGCTGGCATCTCTGGTTTCAGTCTGTCTCACCCAGAATTAACTGCCTTCAGCCCCTCCCTCCACTGCCCTGCTTATCTGACCCCCTCCCAGCCACTTCCCTCCTCTCAGGAGTCTTAGGGTGAAGCTGGGCAGCCTAGCTCCTCCCTAGAAGGAAGGTACTGTGTATACTCACAGTGCTTGGGGGAAGATGTGGGGCCTTGCCTTCATCAGTCACCTATGTATCCTCACCACTGCCCTGGGGTCCTGCTATCCAGGGATCCCTTCAGGTCTCCTTGCTTTCTGCTGCTGAAGTGAGATCTTATGGCCCCCCCAGTCAGAGGGGTGGGAGGTTCCACGCAGGCCAAGAGCACCCCTGCACATTACCTGGTATCCATACTGACCTTCGAAGCTGGCTTCTGAAACTGCCCTCCCTATCCATGCTAAGGATGCTGAGGGTTAAGTTCAAAACAAGATGCAAGGCCTGGAATGACTCATGAGCAGACGTAACAGTGGCAGTTCCATTGCTCAGGCCCCAGGACAAAGCCGGGGCCAGGGGATGGACAGGTCCTTCTGTCTGTTTGGGTGCTGGGATATATGGCTGAGGTTAAGATAATAGAAATGTCCTCTGATAAGAGGGGCCCCTTCCCCCAGTGCTAGCAAAGTGAAAAGAAGTGGGCTCTCAGCAGACAGCTCAGTCCTCCCTGAGGAAGAGCCCCATGTCTGAGCTGCTCATACCAGGACATTTTCCTCCCCACCCATCATTTAGCAAGTCCGTCTAGCTTCCTGGGACAGCAGGGGTGAAGCCAAAGAGAGGCTAGGAGCTTGTCTGTAGGGGCCATGTACCACGAAGATGGCCTTAGAGGCACACCTTCCCTGGGGACCACATTTCCTTACTCTTTGCTCCTGGAAGTCTGCAGATCTGGCCCAAATCATGCAGATGGGCAGAGGCTAAGGCATTAGAGCCAGACTGTGCCCTCTCTCTCCAGGTCTTCATGGCCTGGTCTTCAGGGCAGTGCCCGCTTCCTGCCTCATATCATGGGTTCTCTGTCCTGGGATATGGCAGGGCTCCATGGAGTCAGGAGCCCAGCTCCCCTGGCTATGGCTACTTCCAGGGACTTACATGGTGCCCCACCACACCCCAGACCATTGTTAACTGACTTGGCCTGTTCCCTGCAGTGAATGGAGGAGAATGAAGATATGGCTCCTGGAGATTTAGAGACACCTCAGTCTCGGTTCGAGATTGGTACTTATGACTGTGCCACTAGTCACCTCCCAGTGCTTTGAGCTTCACCTGCTCGCACAGTGTGTAGGCATCGAGGTCTGTGTACTGTGCCTCCCTGCCACCTTTGGAATTTAGTATCAGTTGAGAGTCCATCAGCATTATCGAGAATGGTGCCATGGACTCACTGCTGGGGTCCTTGGGAATCCAGCAAGCCACACAGTGAACCCCACTGAGTGCTCTGGGGGCTTCCTGGGATTGTGTCATAGAGGGGGCTGATCTGTGGCTCTTAAAACTGCACTTGGGGTTTCAGCCTAGAGGTCACATCATTGGAGGTTTCCCCATGAAGACAAACATGCAGTGAGCTTCATCCTACGCAACAGAATGGTCCCCACATGCTAATTCCTGTGCAGACGGTGGCGTAGCTCTTCCTAGGGCTGATTGTGTCTTCGACCACACAATACCCTAAACTCCAGGTAGACTATTTAAGGAGAAAGTGTTTTCTTTCCAAAACCTTCAAACATGTTAAAATGCCCTCCATGGTTCTCTCCTCACAGTACCAGGCTTGCAGGAGAATTCTAATTCTCAGAAGCTGTAGGAGTACAAGTGATGAGGACCTGCCTGCGCCTATGCTGTTCTCTCTTCCCATCATGAGCTCACCTTATCGTGCACCCCAAGCATGCTTCTGGGCTCTCTTCTGATTGTCAGGGTGTGAGGTGTCTGGGAGACTCTGTTCTAATGTGATGAACATTTGGCCAGTCGGACAATGACTGTAAGATGGAGAATGAGGAGATGGTCAGGGAAGGGGGAGTAGGGATGTGAGGTGGGAAGAGGTGAGTGTTTGTGCTCTGATGCCAGAAAGAACAGTCACACAGAAATCCTTAATGCTGTTTCTACAGCCTCACCCCATCTTAGTGAGGTTTCTATTGCTGTGAAGAGACATCTTGACTGGCAACTTTTATAAAGGAAAACATTTAGTTGGGGCTTCCTTACAGTTTCAGAGGTTTAGTCCATTATCATCATTTGGGGAAGCAAGGCAGTGTGCAGGCAGCTATGGTGCTGGAGAGGTAACTGGGAGTTCTATATCTTGATCTGCAGATAGCAGGAAGTGAACTATATTCCACACTGGGCATAGCCTGAGCATATTGGACCTCAAAGTCCACCCCTACAGTAACACGCCTCCTCCAACAAGGCCACACCTCCTAATAGTACCACTTTCTATAGGCCAAGCATTCAAGCACATGAGTCTATGGGAGCCGTACTTATTCAAACTACCAAAACCCCACTACCACAGCAGTGACCAAAGAAGGCAGAGAGAAAGCTGGCATATGCTGTTAATTGCCCTGGAAGACTTGGAATAGAGTGAATATGTCAAGGGATCTCAGAATATTCTTGAACATAGCTGTCTAGTCAAAGGAGAGGGTGTCTGGAACATGTGAAATTTAGCACAAGGCCAATCCATTTAAGCTACCTCTAATTTTCTTGTATGGACAAAGGAGGCCTGTTCATCAAACCCTGGGACTATCAACAATGACTGTAGCCCTCCAAACAGAACAAGCCTCCTGAAGTCACACGAGCGACACCAACATTATTTTGGATGAGCATAGGTGACCCGTCCCATGAGGATGGCGAGAACACAGAGCGCCTCCCAGCCCAGCTGTAACTGCTTTCTGCTCTTCCCCTCTTCCCTAGCATCTTGATGAAGCAGGGGTGAGGCCTGAAGAGTCCCCCACCATCTCAACACACACAGGGCACTGTTAGCAGGCCAAGAACCAATGGCTAGAGAGGTCATTGACCCCTGGGGAGAACCTACCACCATTATTCTGCTAAGGAGACATCGTTTTAAACCACTTTTAATGGCTTATCACTTTACACATAGATTAGTGCATCCCTCAACCCTCATCAGAGAAGTTTCTTACTCTCGTAGATGGTTATTAACACAGAGAACCAAAACTGGTCGAAGTGCAGAGAATTAAGAGGCAGTGGCGTTCTCAGCCCTAAATGAGACATCTGTGTCACACCCGTCCTCTCAAGGCTTGTGGATCATTGTGGGAGTGGGGTGGGAGACGGAAGATTGTAAGAGCCAGGGGCGGTAGATGGTGATGAGGAAACTCTGTTTCCAGATGCAGCAGGGCAGTTGCACTCATTCACAGCAGTTGAGACAGGACAAGACCTGCACAGACTCAAGTCAAGCAAAGCTCCCAGCACAGAGAGGCGAGGTGGGCATGAAGCCACTTCCCTCACTGAGGACATATTGGCAGTTGATAGGGACTGATAGGGTCATTTTTTTTTAAGGTGTGGCCTGTGGCAGGTTGACCGTGCTCAGAGATAACTACAAATCCAAGACTATTTAGGCAACACAGATTAGACTCATGAACTTTTGCTCTGTTTTATTTTTAAGACATAATGCTGGGTGGACAGGGAAAGGGGGAGCATGTGGGAGGAGCTTGGGGAAGGTGTGAATATGACCAAAACACAACATATAAAATTTGCAAAAAAAAAATGCCGGGCGGTGGTGGCGCACGCCTTTAATCCCAGCACTCGGGAGGCAGAGGCAGGCGGATCTCTGTGAGTTCGAGGCCAGCCTGGTCTACAGCGTGAGATCCAGGAAAGGTGCAAAGCTACACAGAGAAACCCTGTCTCGAAAAACCAAAAAAAAAAAAAAAAAAAAAAAAATTTGCAAAAAAAAAAAAAACTGGTTTAAAACTGATAAAAATTAAAAAGAAAGATTAACAAAACATAAATGTCACTGTACCATCTTTCTGGGATTTTTGTCTCTATTATCACATAACTTTCATGAATGTTTTAATAATTATGAGTTTTTTTCAGGGCTCATTAAGTGTCCTTCTGCCACACCTCTTTTAACACCTGGGGCTCCCCCAGACATGATTCGGCCATATGAGTTTGCAGGAATAAAACCCTGACATTTGGCAGAGGTTACTCTAAGTCAGTGGATCTCAGCCTTCCTCATGCTGGGACCCTTTTACTACAGTTCCATAGGCTGTGGTGACCTCCAACCACAAAATTATTTTGTTTCTACTTCATAAGTGTAATTTTGCTACTGTTTTGAATCATAATGTGAATATCTGATATTCAGGATATATGTTACACAACCTCAAAGAGGTCGAGACCCACAGGTTGAGAACCACCGTTTAACTTATTTTGACAGTACTTCAAATTCTGTCTACAAATTACTTTTTCTATTTTATACAGACCTGTGTTTGAAACTTAGCACTTGTAGATCCATGGAACACCCACAAGTTAAATTTCTTCTTCCGACTCCTTGGACCCCCTGATGTTGGGTGGGGCCATGTGACTGGTTCCAACCAACAAGCCTTGGGAGGAAGTGGTACCAGTATTTCCTGGCTAAAGCGTGGGAGAACTGGAGTGTGTCACTCTGATGGCTCTTGCTGCCCTAAGCTCCTGAAAAAATGACTCATGGTGAAGCCATAAGATGTTGGAGTCCCCCCTGAGCCCCACCCTGACTGTGTAGATAGAGCAGGACTGTGCCAACCCCAATAAGCCAGAATTGGAAGAATGCGGCACTAAGCCTCCAGATTCGGGGCCTTGTTTGTTGTTGCGGTGAGGCCTAATGCATGCTGACAGAATCGCATTGCTTCGAGGGAAAGCAATCCCAGAATGTCTTGTCTTTCCTGAAAAATCTTCTGTCGGTACGCTCCCTTTGTGAGATGCGTGTGCTCCCGGAGAGCGGAATAAAGTGAGCTGTTTAAGACCCACGCCCCAGGAGCTCAGCTGTGGAAGGCACTGCTCACTATAGTTTTCACAAAATATAAAACTCTGCCAGGGTTCGGCCAGGACTTTATGTGAGCGCTGGACGTGGCTTTGGGGGATCAGATTTCCTTAAAGTCACACAGATTAGAAGGCTGAAAAGCTTCAGTTGTCTTGCACTTTCCATAAGCATTATTTCAAGTTTTTATCTGTGGTTCAAATTTATTACCTTATTTTCAGAGTCCTGCCTCGGGTGAGGGTTTTGTTGGTTTTTTTTTTCCCCTCTTGGTTTACTTTCATCCTTTTTATTTGATTGCAGGGCAGTGTTTTGTTTAAACTGAATTCAACCTGAATTCTTTAAAGCCGCACAGGACATCTGCATCACGTCTATTTACTGACCAAGCTTGATTAAAGAGAACCTGGGAGGGAAGGTGGATTTTTGGATCAAGGCCTTAAAGTAGATGGTGGAACTCGCTTATAAAATTGACATTAAAACCATTTTGCATATTCATGGGGTCTGTCTTGGCAAAAGAATTGGCTATGGGATGTTAAGATGGAGTTTAGCTCTTAATTAAAAGCTTTTAATGGGCAGTTAGGACAGGGTTGGTTCTGACGTAGAGCATCAGCCCTGGTTTTGTCAGAAAGTTTGTAGCAAACATTTGGATTCTGCAGGTAGTGCCTCAGCTCTGTTGGTTCCAAGGTCTTGTTTGATATTTCAGGCCCTGAGCTTTGCTAGAATGCCGGTAAAAGTCGTCTCAGGCTTCCAAACTTAGGAATATTGTCTGTCTCAATAGGAAAGAATGTAAGGACTTGTTTGTGGATCTAAGAGTCCCATAAATGACTTCCCAGGCCAAGTCCATCGGAGACAAAGAAACTGGAGGTGTTCTTACACGTGAAGTGGCCGTTCATGCTCTTCAAACACCCAGTCCCTCCTTGGGCATGTCCACACACTGCACCGTCCACGCTGCAGCTGGCTCCCGTGCCGGGGGATCCTTCTCCTAGCAGCAGACCTGTGGATGTCCCTGGAGTCCCAGAGGGGCAGAAAGAGGAGGGATGTGGAAGCCAGCCAAGAAGAGGCACTGGGTCTGACTGGCTGACTCCGTTCCCTGTATGCACACTGACATCCTGGTGGTGAACTAGTCAGGACCATGTGAGTTTAAAATCCCTGCCCAACCCATGAACTCAGTAAATAACAACTAGAGTAAACCTGAGGTACAAGTTGCCCTTTTCAGAGAAGAAATGTGTGTGTGTGTGTGTGTGTGTGTGTGCCATGCATACATATGCAAGTCTATAGGTGTGCATGTGTGAGTGTGTGTATGTAAATATGTGTCTACATGTGTGTGCACATATATGTGTGTGCATGCATGTGTGTTACACATGCCTTTACACATGGTGTTTCATATATATGTGTGCATACATACAACACATTTATATATATTTATACATACATATACGCATGTACATGTTGGCTATAAACAAATTCTAGCAATCTAGGATTGGAAACATTTGTAAGTGATTTTGTCTGTCCTGAGCATGTATAGACCTTTCACTAAACCATACAGCATTAACAGCCACATACACTGCACTTACATCATAGTAGGGTCCTATGCCGTCAAGAGGTGATGCAAAGTCTATGGCACGCTCTGTTTTTTTTCTTCAAAGCAGAGACCTCTTTTTACAAGTCTACAGGAGGATGTGTGTGTATTCTGAAAATACTGTTTCATTTCTTGTGAGGGACTTAAGTGCCCACAAATGTTGGTATTCTCTGGGGGTCCTGGGATACCTAAGGATGATTCTATGTGTCAAGCATGTGTGGTACCAAGGCATGAAGGTCCTATGGCTTGTTCTTTCACAGACAACTTCTCCCTCTCAGTTCCTGCTTTCTGGGCCTAGAAAAGACTGCTATGCTTGTTTTGTGGCCAATGTTTGCTACTGAGTGATGGCTTTCAGAGAAGATTCTGCTGGCACTCGGACAGCTGTGGTCTGATATATCACCTGGGAGGAATAGGTACCTAAAATCCCAGAGAAGCCAATATATGTGACCTGGGGCAGCACTCTTCCTTCATGGGCTGGTGGCCTCATTTGTTAATAACTGCTCTGGAACTCATGGGTCTGGTACAAAACTCTTAACCTGCAGAGAGCCCCAACCATGTGCCAGATGTCTTCTCCTCACCTGCTGGGAGGGTTGCATTGCCCACTTTATAAAGGAGGCAGGGAGTGCACAGGGAGACATCCCAGCCTGTCCCTGAGGTACCTGGCCTGTAGGAGTGGAGAGATGCCTACATGGAAGTGGCCCCAACTCAGCCTGTGTCTCCACGGAGGCCCCAGGGAGGGCGAGCCCACCCCTATACATACCATTAAGTAAGATGCATGAAGGAAATACTGACAGAAATGCTGTAGGGGTGAAGTCAACCCTCAGTGCAGGGGGACATCCTGGGCAAAAGCCTATGTGGTCTCCTCATGGGTCCAGGGAGGCAAGACCACCAAGGATGTCATTTGCTGGGTCAGTAGGCTAGCTGTCACTCTTGTGACCGTATCTGCAGTTTTTGAGGAATGATCACCCCGAAAGCCATATCCACAGAGCCAGGAAGGTGCTCCAGGATCTGACACTAAGGACATAGGGTGTATTGCTTGCTGTTAGCAAGTACATGTAGAAACCAGGACGCCCTGCATCCCATAGTCCATAATTGGTTCCCACGGAGGTGTTCTTCTCTAGAAATAGTACCAGAGATGTGTACATATGTGTTACCATGTCACTTCTACTTAGGAAAAAAAATCACTGTATAGGAAAATACAGAACAATTGTTTTCTTATTCAAAAAACACTTGGAAAGCAAAATAAATGTGTGAAACTTATTTCAACAGCTCACCACTTATGAATGTGGGGTTTTAATGCAGGAATATTAATTTAAAATTTTAGCAATTATGAACACATTTCTGGACCTCTCTACTTCACACAAGTGGTCTGAGGTGACAGGGCATCTGCCCAGGGAAATCGTCGCAGAGTCCTTTCCCAATTCTCCTGACTCAGTGTCTCTGAGCACTGCGTGAGGATTGCTGGATACCTGCTTCCACCTCCCTGCTCTTTACCCCTCCACTCGGTTGATGGGGCTGTGCACTGACCTGAAGAACCTTATGTTAAAATGCGGGCCCCCAACGCCTGCTTGGTGAGAGCGTTGCATGCCTTCAACCAAATGAAGTAAGGGCCTGACATACAAAAAGGACCAACTGGTCCACTGCCGGGGTCTGGATACATTCTCCTTTGCTCCCTGCATGTGGAGACTATTCCTAAGTCATCTCCCCTTCTCTGATCCTCCCCTCAACCCCTTACAGTCCAGCCTTTGGTCCTCTCTTATCTCGTACTGCTGGCCCAGTCCTCTTACCCACCTTACCTCCTACAAGGATGCTCATTACCAGACCCTTCTCTCAGCTTGCTCTGTGAATTCCATCCTAGGCAGGAAGCATAAGCTGCAGAATTGGACCCCAGAGGCCCAGGTTTGAATCCTAGCACAGTAAGTTATCCAGCTTTCATATGGATGATTTTATTTCTCTCTCTTCCAAGGGCCTGCTTTGGAAGCTGAGCTACTCCTGTGTGAGATAAACAATGTGGCCTCTGTGACTACCCCCAATGGCCCTGTTGAGTCTGTGTCCCCAATCTTCTGGTCCATTGAGGGATCCCTCGTCATTGAGGTGCATCTCTTCTGACCAGCCTTAGCTCCACAATGCATATCCAATATGTCTGCAACACTCACCCCTGTCTCCATGTTGTCACATAGGGTCCCATGTGTCTCTGGCTCCTCCCCGAAGTGACACTGCCCCCCCCCACCCCCGATCCGCACCCTCACCTGCTTGGCTGGATCTCATTTCTCTTTCTGGACCCTTCTTGCCCTGTTCCCAGATAGTGCTAAGGCTTTTCAAGAACTTGCACTGCTTTGCCGGAACTGTTTGTGTATTGACTGTACTTCATACCACAGCGCTGCAGTCCTGAGTAACTTACATGGCCACTTCGTTAGGACACTTAAGGCATGTTTGCTGTCATGATTTGTTGTACTGTCTGTCCCCAAAGTGAGCAGCGAATTGGTTCAGGGCAGTCCCAGATGTGGTCATCTCTGCGTGCTGCAAGCATGCAGGCATCCTTCAGATTCCATTGAGCTGGTGCTGTGGTGGGGGCAAGCAGGTGTTCCTTGGCTCCATCTGAGTGCATTTGCTAAGTTAACACCCCAGCGTTTGTGCTTACATGTCAGGCACCTTGCATGTGAAGTAGTGTTCCCAGCCAAGACTTGAGTTCTGGCTGCCCGTCTTAGCCCACCTGTGTCCTGTGTTCTCTCTGTCTCTGAGATGACAATGTTTGACTAGATGGTCCCTGAAGGAGCCTCTGTCACCACCAGGCTGGGATGGGGCAGTTTTTCATTCTCCTTTCTCTCCCACGGGCTTTCTGTGGGAGCTGATTCAGTGACATCTGAGGAAGTCATAAGTCACTGGTGAAGTAGTTCCTGGATATGGAAGCCGTGGGGCTTGGAAAGGGGTCAGCTCCTCTCTGGTCATCTGGCTGGCTCATTGTGGCTCTGAGGCTGAGGAATGTCCTTTGCAGCCTCTCAGTGGCCTATGAGGAAGAAAAGTCAGGTGTCACTGAGCAGGAGGCTGCCAGTAAAACTGGGATGTGGCAGCTCCCACCAGATGGACAAAGCGACAGGGTTAGCTCCTGGGATGTGGGGTCATCAGTAGGTGGGGGGGTAGAGAATGATCCTGCAGTGGCGCTGGGTGAAGGCAAACCTCACCCTTCTCTGGTTGTTTTTGGACCATGTGTTTGGACTATTCCCAAAAGTCAGCCTGGAGTCCCCAAAGGAGAGAGCCAATGAGAAAGTGAGTGGAAATGAGAACAAGGGATGAGGGGAGGGGGTCCTCTTTGTCACACATGACAAGCCCAGGACGTACGCATGTGTGGATCATGGTGCTAGAGAGAGATGTGTGGATCATAGTGCTAGAGAGAGGTAGAGGGGGGAAGACCGCTCTGGCCATCTTTGCCCACCTCCACCCTAGCCCTTTCCACAAATGGCTCACCTGTGTGGGTTCAAAAGTGCCAGGATACTGTCACCCAGAGATAGCCAGAGAACACAGTGGCTTCACCCTCATGGGCACACTGGGGTCACCCTTCCCAAGGCCACCCCAGCTGCAGCAGAATCAGAGCAGCAGATCTCAAAGCAGCAATACGTTCTGAGCCCCACCCTGAACCTGGGAGGGTTGTGGACAACACCATCCCGCCCTGGGACTCTGGGAACTTCACGCAGGCAGGAGAAGACGGAATATCATCCACGGGTCATTACAGGGAGGCAGAGATGTCTGATGTCCTAGGGAGTTAAAGGACCCCTTCTGCTACCAGGACAGCTCCTGTCTCTGCTCTGGCTTCCTTTGTAGAGCCCAGTGGCTAGTGTCACAGCCTCCTCATTGTCTGATGAGATACACAGCCAAGCTCTGGCCCAGCTCTCTAGAAACAGGGTCCAGAAGCCCACAAAGGAGACCACACAGTCACTGCTTCAGGTAGGCGAGCGCTACAATAGCCCTTTGAAGGGTAGGACCCTCCTGTGAGGGGCCCGGGCACAGCCACCCAGAGGAAACTATAAAAACAAATGAATCCCAGAAGGCCTGTTGCTTTGCAATTTTCATTTGCCTCAGAGAAAGAACAGCCTGTCTCTCTCGCTCCTCCACGGCCCCACTGACATCCTTCATCCCATAGAAGTGCTCCCCACCCCCATCTTCAAACTCCTCAGGAAGGTCTCGTTCAGCCACTGTTCCATTTCAGAAGCTCATTCAGTCTGCTGGTGGGCCAGGTTTTTGAGGCCAGTCTGATGGCTCTGTGCTTTGCCTGTATGACCTTGTCACCACCCAAGTCACCCAGAAGGTGCTCAGAGATACATATTGTCTGGGAGGGAGAGGCCCAACTGTTACACACCCAACATTTATCCTGTAGGTCTCCACTGGCCACTCCCACCCAGCACCTAGCACCTAGCACCTATCACCCAGTTTCTAGTACCCAGCACCCAGCAAGGGAGCTGGATCGTCACTCCTAACTTGCCAGAGCCCTGAGACTCCAGGTTAACCTGGCTTGTGACTCTCGCGAGGCGGCCTCTTTGTCTACAGTTCCACATTATCTGTGACCTGACCTGCCTTACTCTGAGCTGAGCTGGCTGCGAGGATCTGGAATGGAAGAAGATCCTGCCTTCAGAAGCAAAACATGCTGCTTCCTCCCTGGCTGTGCACGTGCGTTTGTCAAAAAGACAGCTTTCTGGGGGAGGCAGCGACAGGGGTGAGTGTGTGTGGAGCTCGGGGCTGGCAGCAGGCCTGGGGCTGCCCAGAGCTGGTCCCCCTCAGAGGCCCAGCACTCTCCTTGAAGCTCCTACCAGTGGGAAATGAAGCCTTCCAGCTAAGTGAGGTGACTCGGTGCTTATCTCCAGCATCTTGGTGCACGCATTTATAGATGGGTGACCACTGAGGGTGGCCAGCGGTGTCCACTGCACGGCCCACATGGGGCTGTCCTGAGAAATCCATGGCCTGTACGTCTAGGATCCTTGAGACTGGCTGGTACAATCTCAGGATGGGGGCCACAGCGGGGCCAGGCCCAGATATACCCGCACTCTTGCTTCGCCACTGCTCTGGCCTTCTGTGTGATATGGGATGTCTCAGTCTAACCTGTGTGACATGGGCTGTCTCAGTCTCAGTTTACCTCTGAACAGGGCTGGGCTGCTACTGGATGTGAACAGCCAAACTGCGCATGCTCAAAAGCAGCCCAGAAGAGCTGAGAACTTCCATCTTTGCAGGTGGGGGTCTGAGATCCCAAGTGACAGCTGAGAGGCTCCTGGGTCACTCACACTCTGAGTAGCAGAATCCAAACCCAGGCAGCTCACTATGGCTCACACATGCCAGCACAGACTCCTGGTCTTGGGGCCTTGGAGGCCCCCTCAGGTGGTGGGGGATGGGGCTAGCTTGTGGGCAGGGCCAGCAGTGTCTTCTCTCAGCCTAGTAATGTCAGCCTGGTCTTCACCAACTGTCCTTCTGTAGTAGGTGATGGTTGAGTTTTCTGCAGCTCCTTTTGTCTCCCTACAACATGGAGTATGAGGTCAGAAGACGGGATTTGTGTCCACAGCTCTACCTCAAGCATGAAGCTGCCACTGGCACAGTCAAGCTTGTCTTTCCCCCGTTACTCATGCCTCTACCCAAGCTGTTCTCAGCCCACCCTGGTCCAGGCCTACCGTTCTCCTGTGATAGGAAGCCACTGCTCACCAGGCATGGTGGGAGGCCCTGTTCTAGGCTCTGGGAGCTGCTAAGTCCTCTCTAGTCTCTTCACTGTGCCCCTCTCTCAACCGCTACCAAGTGCAAACCAGAGGCTGTTGGCAGGTGTCTTGGTTACTGTTCTGGTGCTGTGATGAAACACCACGGCCAAGACAACTCTTAGAGGAAAGCATTTAACTGGGGACTTGTTTACAGTTTCATAGTCCATGGTCATCGTGATGGGAAGCAGACCAGCATGGCATTGGAGCAGTAGCTGAGAGCTTTACATCCTGATCCACAAGCAGTAGGCAGAAAGGGAGAAGGAGAAGGAGAGAGAGTAGGAGAGAGAGAGAGAGAAAGAGAGAGAAAGAGAGAGAGAGAGAGAGAGAGAGAGAGAGAGAGAGAGAGAGAGAGAGGATCTGGCATGAGCTTTTGAAACATCAAAGCCCACACCCAGTGACACACCTTCTCCAACAAAGGCCACACCTCCTAATCCTTCCCAAACAGTTCCACCAAGGAGGAGGGTCAAACATAGGAACCATTCTCATTCAAACTACCACAGCTGGTGTAGGGCCCCAGCTAGGGAAGGAGATAGCCTCCCCACTCCAGACTTTCACCGTCATGGCAACATGGCCAGCCTGAGCACTGACAGGAAATGTCCCCATGACCCTCAGAACTCCCACACAGTAGAGCCAATCATTACTCCTGCTTAGTGTCTTTGCCCAGAGAAGGTGAACTACATCCCCAAGGCCTCTCCACTCTTGGGTAGATGCTGGGGTTTAGCCCAGGGTCTGGCTGTAGAGCTTACACCCTATCTCGATGGAGGTACTTCCACTGCTCCCCCTTCCTCAGGTCCCGTGGCTTGCTATTTATTCTGAATTACAGAATTTAATATTTGTGGTCATTTGGAATTGATTCTTAAAAACACCACTGAGGCTGACACTTGTAATCCTGGCATTTGGAAGACTGAGGTAGGAGGAGCTACGTGCTGAGACCCTACCTCCAACAAAAGCAACAAAAGCCCAGCTTGGTTTGCTGATGTCTTGGGATTTTCATTCAGATGCACGGGTGAGTGTTTCACCCTTTGGTTCTTGTACCATTGCACTGGTGTCTGGCTCTGTTGCTGTTTTGTGGCAGGGAGGCTGTAACTGAATGAGTACAGAGTGAAGATGGGAAATCTCCATGATATCAACCAAAAATGGCTCTAAAATAAACAGGCATGAATTAAAAAAAAAAAGCCAGGAAATGTACCCTCTTTCTGAAATTGTTGAAGTCACAAAAGTAGCAGCTACTGTCCTTTGGCGTCTGTTAATCCACTGTGAACCAGGGTTAGCTGTTCACATGGGTCCATCAGACTTTTGGTAAGTGGTCATTTAGCTGGCAGTTAGTCCTGGGTCCACTCTGCTTTCCTGAGTTTTTCAGTTTGGTAGATAGAGTATTGCAACAATTAAGAGACCGGCCTTCTGGGAGTGGTGGCTCACACTTGTAATCCCAGGACTTGGCATGCAGGAAGCTTGCAAATTTCAGGGCAGCCCGGCAATGCTATAATGGGGATGGGGCAGCTCACAGATGGACCACCCACCCCGAGCACCTGCTCACGGCATTTCCTGCTGCAACCTCTCAAAGACGCAATCAGTGTTGCCAGCACCCACAGGTATCCCAACCCAAGAGGCGGCTCCAGAGCCTGTCAGTCTCCAGCTCAGCCCACAACGACTCTACAGCTCCCCTGTCTTCCCCGCCTTCCATTTAGCAGTGGGGGTACACGTACTGTCTCTTGTCACACTTGTGGTGGCAGAAGCTGGACACCAAGCAGGTTCCCGTCGATCCCATAGCTGAGACTTCCAGCCTCCCTGGTGCCTTCCTTTTCCCGTCCAGACTGAACTTCTAGAATCGTTGTCAGCTAGGGGACACAGTTGGAAAGCCACTATGAGTCTTACTGGCCTGGTTCCTTTTTGTGTCCGAATTCCCACAGGTTTCTTCTTAGTCTTGGAATCCAGAAGTTTCTCTGTGGCCTGGTTCAGTTTTCCTTCCAGACCCAAGTCCCCCTTTAATCTGAAGGCTTTGTTATTTGTTGGCTGAGAGGATATTCCTGATCTCTCTTCTCAATGGCTGACACCCGTCTCCAGGGCAGGGAGGCTTCCCAGCAGTGTCTGACCTCAGGACTTCCTCCTCAATGTCTACTTTCCTATTCATGACCTCCTTGATTAAAATCACTTCACCCCTAAGCTTTGTGGGGCTTCCAAGAGTCTTTTTTGATAGTTTCCAACCTGCTCTTTCTCTTTCAGAGCAGACCACCTCCCTCCCTGGGGCCACTTAGCAGGTGCTCCTCACGGAAGCACCCATGCGCATGATGTGTCGTCTCCGGTAGTTTCTTGCTTAGACCGATGATGTTGTTTGCTTTCTGTCTCCAGCCACCCATTGGTGGTTGGTGTGGGCAGCTCGGAAGTTGTGTCCAGACGCATCCAGGATGGGAAGGGCCCCAGCTGGAAGACAGGGCTCTCTAGATGCCCAAACGGTCCCCAAGTGGGATGAACAATGGGACCCGTGTGAGCTGATGGCACCCTAGCTTCTACCCAGCCGGCCACTTCTCCAACCTCTGCAGAACCGGAATCAGGAGTTGAGAGGGTCGCGGCTTTAGGGACAGCAGGGTGTTATGTGGGAGATGGAAGCAGGGCCGCAGGAGCAGACTGGCAGGGGCTGAGCCATCTGAGTAAACTGGAAGGCCTCGAGGTCCAGTGGAGCCAGAAGTTCTCATTCTAGGGGCAAAGGGGTCAGTTAACACCTTAACCCTGGATTTCCTTGTGCTGTAGATGATGGCCACACCCATGGTTGTGGTCACTTCCTCTTCCACCTCTTGGGGCACCACATGAGAAACCCAGAGATGTGTTGTGTGCATATGTGTGTGTATGCATGCATGTGTGTGTTTATTCCTGTGTATGTACATATGTATGTGTGCATATGTGTATATGTGTGCTTATGCATGTGTGTGCATGTGAGTATACATGTGTGTACACATGCATGTGTATGCATGCATGTGTATGTATGTGTATGCTTATGCATGTGTGTATACATGTGTGTATGTGCATGTGTGTGCATATGTGTATGCATGCATGCATGTGTGTGTGTGCATGTGATGTGCACATGCACACAGTGTGCTCTTTCTGACAGTTCAGCTAAGTCTCCATTGCAGCAGCATCTGGCCTGTGCTTTCCTTGAGACAGTTTTCAGTGTCTAGTTTATATACGTGTTTCTTCCGCTGCCAGACTCTCTGATTCATCTCAGCCTTTTCAGCGACCAGCGCCATTCCTTGCACATGCCAGACACTCAGTACACGCTGGGAGGTGATGGGTGTGCGTGTGGAAGGAAGAAAGAGCGGGGGAGAGAGGGAGGATGGAAGGGCAGACATGGACAGACAGACACTCAGAGCCAGCGTGGCGTGCCTTCCTTCGGCCAGCACGAGGTACCGGGTGATCTGGTTCGGGGCCCACTGAGGTCTCAGTCCAGCTGTGGCAACTCGGCAGCCGGCTCGGGCCACGCAGAGCCGGAGTGAGCCACAGGAGGCCCATGCACGGGGCCGGGTAGCCCTTCAGTGGCAAGGCCGTCTTGAGCCCAGATGTTTTACATTTGCCCGTGTCTACAGATGTGTGGGGTCAAGGTGACATCAGGGGGTTAGGCGGGGAGGCTCTTAGTCAAGAAGACTGATGGACCTGCCGCTTGCCTCGGCCTGAGACCCGGGCCCCTGCGGCAGATGAAGCCAACCCCAAAACCTGCCCTGTTGGGACAGCCCCTGCCACTCTGTGCTTTCTGTGGACTATCCTGTGCTTCCCCTGGCGGGCCGGCTCGGCTCAGATATCAAAAGCTGTTTAATTATTTCCTCCCACTGAGGAAGGCTTCCATTTAGCTCCCTCCCCCATCCCCCATTAATTATCTAATTATAACCACATTCTCCAATAGAGCAGCCTTTGACTCTCTGCCCGGGACCACTTAAAAAGGCTTAAATATTTGGAGTACTCTGAACTTGAAAAAAAGGAGGTGGAAGGGAGGAAGAGGGAGCAAGCAAGCATACGTGCGTGTGTGTGTGTGTGTGTGTGTGTGTGTGTGTGTGTGTGTGTGTGTCTGTGTGTGTCTGTGTCTGTGTGTGTTTGTGTGTGTGTGTGTGCCCAATTTTAGGGAAAATTTAAGACTTTCTAGATTGTTGTCATGGTTCCAGAAGGGGAAAGCATTTGGGAGCTTTGAAAAGCCCCTCACAGAGTTCAGGCCTTGGGCAGAGTATGGCTGGATGTCTGAGACGCAGGCGTGGCAGTGTGGCGGCTGCCCTGGAGGACGGCTCAGACGTGGCTGTCCTCACCTTCGTGGCTTCATCCCCCACCTGGATGATACTTTCTGCATGGACTAGTGTTTCCTCCTCACACTGTGGACCACGTGGCACCAACGTGACCCTGGATAAATGGCCACCCCCTCATTCTGACCAGCGTCTAACCGTCTCCCCTCACATCAGTGAGCTCCAGGTGGGCACACGCGAGTGGCAGAGACCTGTTGTCGAAACCGCCAGAGTCCTCAAGGACTTTCCATCCTCAGCACAGGTGCCATTCCCCAGAGAACGGCCGCTCTGTCCTGTCGTCTGTCTATGCTCCCTCCCTCCCAGGTGTTTGGCTCCAGGTCAGCCTTCCCTAAGGGAGGATAGGCTGTTTCTGCACAGAGCACCCAGTGTGTTTCAGGTGTGCATGTGTGTGCATATATGTGTGCACATGTATGTCCATATGTGTGTGTGTATGTATGTTTGTATGTATGTATGTATGTATGTATGTGTAAGTGTATTGCCTCACAGGTCATGGGCGTGTGGCATGGGAATACAGCCTCTCTCTATGAACATGACATTTGACATGCTGTCCATATCTGAATGCTACCGGAAGTGGCACCAGCAGAGGCTGTGCTAGGTGACACCCAGGAGGCTCCCACACCAGAGTCGAGTTCAAAAGCTGCTCTAGCGTCGGGTCTCATTGGCTCCATCCTCACTGGCTCACATGACTTAAACTCAGTTGTATGACCTCGTGGTCGTGGAAAAGTATAGCTCAGTGACGGCTGAGGGAGTGAGAAACCAACACAGTATACACTACACACCTCACTGTACACATGTCACACGTGCCCACTCTACACATACTAAGCAACATCACACATACTTATACACACACATATCACACACCACACATACACTATACACACACGTCACATGCCACACACACACACACCATACACACATATCCCACATCACACACACTAGATACATACATCACATACCACACACTATATACACACACTACACACAACACTACACTATACACACACATCACATACCACATGCACTATACACACACCACACATACACTATACACACATCACACATACATACACTGCACATGCCACACACACTAAACACATATCACACACCACACATACAGTATACACACACATATCACACACCACACATACACTATACACACAAATCAGATGCCATATACATACCACACATATACTATATACACACATCACATACCACACACACCCACACATATCACATACCACACACACTATACACACACCACACATACACATACACATCACACACCACATACACTATACACATATCACACACCACACATACACTATACACACACATCACATGTCACACACATGCCACACATACACTATATACACACATCACACACCACACACTATACACATATCGCACACCACACATACAGTATACACACACACACAATTTTCTCCACACATCCTGTACACACATGTATGTCCCACACCATGCACAAAGGCATGTAAATGAGTTCTGGGCCTATGCAGATGTTGAAGCTATGGTAGGGGTCTGTTTATACTTTAGGGGAAAGGGTTGAAATGCTGATACGATTTTTTTTACACGTTAACGCAACATCTTGGGACCCTATCGTTATTTCCAAAGCATAAATATGGGTTCCCAAGAATTTGCAAAGAGAATTCTGTCTGCCTTTGACAGCTGCCCCCAGCTGTCTTCCTGCATCGTTGCCCCGAGGCTCTGGGGCGCCGCCACTGACGTCCCGACGAGCAGAGAGCAGCCTTCCCAGGGCCTCTGCACCCACTCAGCTTCTGGTGGGGGAGAAGTCGGAAATTGGTACAAATGACACAGATCCAGCTCTCCGTCCCTGAAGCCTCAGGGTCCCCCGGAGAAAGGCCACATTTCCCCAAATGCTGAGTGCTGCCACATCTCACCCAATCTCCTTCTTTTTCAGACCCACCTGCACGCCTCGGCGTAAGTGGAACTGGATGCATCTGCGGCTCTGACTTTTGACATCTGGAAAACCTTGTGGCCCGGCATACCCCCAGCGCCCCAGCACTCCAGCTGAGAGTTCAGAGGGGACAGCAGACCCGGGTTCACATCCTTCTCAGAGATGCCCCATGGGATGGGCACCAGCTGTCCTGCCAGTGACTTCTGTGGCCTCATCTCCTTATCATTGGATCATTCTCCTGGGTTTTGGTTTGGGGGAATCTTTCTGGAAAGTTCTAGATTCAGAAGTGCATCTGTAAGGATATATTGGATTGTATTTCCCTCTAAGTGCCTTTTTTAATGTATATTTTTAAATAAAACAGAAATGCATTCTTGTAGAACCTGTTTAAACTGGACCAAGGCTCTCAGAACAAGAACCCAAGACCCCTCCCGCCCCAGACCTCCCGTGACTGTTTCAAGGAAGCCTGGAATTCTTGCCCGCACACTCCTGCTCTTTATTTCTCCATGGCCTGCTCAGCGAGCCATTTTTTATATTCCCTGTTCAGTGTATATGTTGCTTATTTGTTTATTTATTGAGATATTTTACCAGCTAAGTGACCGCCACGCGCTGTGTATAATGCTCCACACCCGGGAACAATAAAGAGACCCGCACAGCCCTCCGCTGCCCCTCTGTTCTCATCTCTATGCCTGGAAGCTGAGTGGGTTACAGAAATGAAATATCTTGTTGCTCTAAAGGGGACGAGAAAGGGCGAGAGGCATACATTTGATTCTCCACACATTACTAGTTGTAGACATGTCTAGAAGCCAGCAAGGTTAATGTGCGTTAATGCCAGTGTGCAGACCTGGGCCTAGGAACCAAAGTGTGTTGATTTCAGTCACTGTGACAGACAAACAAACAAACAAACCAAAACAAAAATGGGAAACGACTTGAAAGACAAAATACCTGCTTTGGTTTACGGTTTCAGACGTTTCAGTTTGTGACGGACTCACTGGCTCCATTGCTTTTGTGTCTGTGGCAAAACTGTAAACTATGGTGGGGAGCCTGTGGTGGGAAACTGCCCATCTCACAGTGTTTGGTGGTCTGGAAGCAGAGCAGAGGGGGGGTGTCAGGAACCCACCTTCCTGGCCAAGTTCACAGCCAGGGAACAGCAAAATCTCCACACTGCCTTTCCATGTGGCTTACAGAGTCTCCTTCCTGGGACAGCAGGAGTCTGCCAGGGTACACATCCTTTGTCCTACCAGAGCCCTGTTGTACCTACTCTGTGTCACCAGAGGCGGCTAGGGACATGGCCGACATGTGGGTGTGTGTATATACACATCTTCATTTTATACAAGACTGTAAGGATAAAGAAGTTGGCGATGACCCAGGGGCTGGCTGTGGCGTGTGGAGTCAGAGACATCTGTATGATGTTCAGGTTCTGTTGTGGGTGGTTGCACACACAGCTTGGGTGAGTTGTCTTACAGGAAAGAGTTCAATCCAGTTAGCAGGGGTTTCAAATCCTGACACCGTCTAGCTTGTTCTAAGTCCAGTGAAGTTTCCAGATAGTGCCTACAAAGCTAAAGATACAGAAGGATGCCACCACCCATGCAGCAAGACACAGAGGCGAGGCTGGTGCAGTGACCTGAGAGGTCCCTGGTGACCACAGGACAGACAACAGAGAGCAGAGGCCACAAGGATGAGGCCAGAAGGCAGCAATGGCCCAAGGCAAGAAGCAGGTCACACGCCATGTGTGGGATGATCCCTTTGTTTGTGGACACCACCTATGAGATATAGGGTGCAGGGGGTAGAGATCCTTAGGGGGAGGAGCAGGAATGGGGGGTCGCAAGGGCAGGCTGGCAGTGTGGAAGCCAGCAGAAGCATGGGATGGCTGTGGGGACTGACGGTGGGACTGGGGGGCTGGGGTGTGATAGGAGGCTTCCTTCTCAAGATTTGATCTCCAGAAGGCTGGGTGAGTGGATAAAAGGAGGGTCTTGCAGGAAGCTTCATGGGGGTCAGCCTCTGCTCCTGAGGTTCCTTGAAGCGAGATCAGTACAGAGACTTCCACATCAGCCCCCACGGCCCACTACCACCTGCAGTAAATAGGCAGGTATGTGTGTACATGTGTGTGGGTGCACATGTGTGTACATGTGTGCAAACATGTTTGTGTGTGTACGTGTGTGTACACATGTTCGTGTGTGTCTATGTGTGTGCATCCATATGTTTATATGTGTGTGTACATGTGTATGTACACACGTGTGTGTGTCTGTGTGTGCCTGTGTGTATGTCCATGCATGTAGAAGCCAGAGGTTTGGTGGTTGGTGTCTTCTATCACTCTCCACTTCATTTACTTACTTATTTATTTTTAATTACATTTATTTATCTTGTGCACCATGGCACATACGTGGAGGTCTGAAGAGACGGTTCTTTCCTTCCATTGAGTTGTGTTCATCTCAGGTCATCAGGCTTGAAGATGAGTGCCTTTCCCACCGAGCCATCTCGCTGATCATGGCCTTATTTTATGAGGATGTCATCAAACCAGCTAACTACAAAGGCTTGCTACAAAGACCTGCCTGTCTCTGCCTCCCTAGTGCTGGGCTAGACTCACACCACAGCAACTGAGCTTCTTATGTAAGTGCCGAGAATTCAAACTCAGGACTTCGTGCGGCCAATCTCTTTCCTGACTGAGCCATTTGTCGCCATGATTCTTGAGGAGCACGGCTCTGGCGGAAGGGGCGAGAAGGAGCTGAAGTGAGCCTAGGGCCTCTTGCTGGGGATGGCTCCATTTCTTTGGCATGGGGTGGCAGAGCTGGTGTCAGGGGGGGTCCCTCTGAAGAGCTGCTGGGAGAAGCACATGTGGCCACCAGTGACACAGGGGGAGTGTGACACCCAGAGGCTGTCAGTGCTCACCCCACATGGATGCTGGATCAAATTGCTCCCGAATTCAGGGTCCTACACTCTTCTGAGCTGGATTTCTGCTTATAACACAGAACATATTTTTTCATTTTTCTTTATTAAGAAATTTTCTATCCACTCCACATACCTTCCACAGATCCCCCCTTCTCCCCCCTCCCACTCCCCAACCCTCTCTCCCAAGCCACCCTGCATCCCCACATCCCCCAAATCAAGGTCTCCCATGGGGAGTCAGCCAAGCCCAGCACACTGAGCCTAGGCAGGTCCAAGCCCCTTCCCACTGCACCAAGGCTGTGCAAGGCGTCACACCTTAAGCACTGGACTCCCAGAAGCCTGCCCATAGACCAGGGACAGATCCTGATCCCCCTGCCTGGGTGCCCCCCAAACAGTTCGAGCCAAACAACTGTCTTCCATATCCAGAGGGCCTAGTCCAGTCCCATGGGGGCTCCACAGCCACCAGTCCACAGTTCATGGGCTTCCACTAGTGTGGCCGGTCATCTCTGCACATCCTTCCATCATGATCTTGATGTCCCTCACCTGCAGAATCCCTCCTCTCTCTCATCAATTGGATTCCCGGAGCTCAGCCTGGTGCCTGGCCATGGATCTCTGCATCTGCCTCCATCAGTCACTGGACAAAGGCTCTATGATGACAGCTAGGTTATTCGCTAGACCGGTCACCAGAGTAGACCAGTCCAGGCACCCCCTGGACCACTGCCAGCAGACCAAGGTGGGGTCATCCTTGTGGATTCCTGAGATCCTCCCCAGCACCCTGCCTCTTCCTATTCCCATGATGTCCTCATCTGTCATGGTATCTTCCTCCCTGCCCTCCCACTCTGTCCCTGTTCCAGCTTGACCCTCCCATTTCCCTATGTTCTCATCCCCCACTCCTCGCCCTCTGCCACCCCCCCCAACACCCAGTCCACTCATTTAGATCTCATCCACTTCTCCTTTGCAGGGTCATCCATGTGTCCCTCCTAGGGTCTTTCCCTGTTAGCTAGCCTCTCTGGAGTTGTGGGTTGCAGTCTGGCCATCCCTTCCCTCCCATTTAGTATCCACTTATGAGTGAGTACATACTATGTTTGTCCTTCTGTGTCTGGGTTACCTCACTCAAGATGATATTTTCTAGTTCCATCCATTTGCCTGCAAATTTCCTGATATCATTGTTTTTACTGCTGAGTAGTACTCCATTGTGTATATGTACCACATTTTCTTTATCCATTCTTCAGTTGAGGGGCATCTAGGTTGTTTCCAGGTTCTGGCTATTATGAATAATGCTGATATGAACATAGTTGAGCATGCGTCCTTGTGGTAAGATTGGGCATTCCTTGGGTATATGCCCAAGAGTGGTATAACTGGGTCTTGAGGAAGATTGATTCCCAATTTTCTGAGAAACCGCCATACTGATTTCCAGAGTGGCTGTACAAATTGGCATTCCCACCAACAGTGGAGGAGTGTTCTCCTTGCTCCACATCCTCTCCAAAATAACCTCTCTTCAGTGTTTTTGATCTTAGCCATTCTGACAGGTGATAGATGGTATCTCAGAGTTGTTTTGATTTGCATTTCCCTGATGACTAAGGATGCTGAGCAATTCCTTAAATGCCTTTCAGCCATTTGAGATTCTTCTGTTGAGAATTCTCTGTTAAGCTCTGTAGCCCTTTTTTAAATTGGATTGTTCAGTATTTTGAAGTCTAGCTTTTTGAGTTCTTCATATATTTTGGAGATCAGCCCTCTGCCAGACGTGGGGTTGGTGAAGATCTTTTTCCATTCTATAGGCTTTCGTTTTGTCTTATTGACCATGTCCTTTGCTCTACAAAAGCTTCTCAGTTTCAGGAGATCCCATTTATTAATTGTTTCTCTCAGTGTCTGGGCTACTGGTGTTATATTTAGGGAGTAGTCTCCTGTGCCAATGCATTCCAGACTACTTCCTACTTTCTCTTCTATCAAGTTCAGTGTAGCTGGATTCATGTTGATGTCTTTGATCCACTTGGACTTGAGTTTTGTGCATGGTGACAGATATGGATCTGTTTGCAGTCCTCTACATGTTGACATCCAGTTATGCCAGCACCATTTGTTGAAAATGCTTTCTTTTTTCCATGGTACAGTTTTGGCTTCTTTGTCGAAAATCATACATTCATAGGTGTATGGATTAATGTCAGGGTCTTCAATTTGATTCCATTGGTCCACATGTCGGTTTTTATGCCAGTACCAAGCTGTTTTTATTACTATAGCTCTATAGTAGAGCTTGAGGTCAGGGATCATGATGCCTCCATAGGTTCCTTTATTGTACAAGATTCTTTTAGCTATCCTGGGTTTTTTGTTTTTCCATATAAAACACAGAACATTTTAACCAATGTGTATTCGACACTTCCACCAAGAAAAGGCCAGGCTGACAGGACATGAGGAAGAGCAAAGAAAATGTTCTTGACACATTGACACCTTGAGAGGCCATGGCCAAATGGGAACCTTGACAATGACGGAAGTGAATAGAAAGTGCAGCGGGTGTAATATTCTTAGAACACAGATGGTTGTGGCCCTGGGGTCACGCAGACTCTCCAGGCTCTGGGAAGGCCTCCATGCATCCCTGCAAAGAATGTGCAGAGATGGCTTTGTGGTTTGCTAAGACCCACAGCACAAGGAAACAACAACCAATAGCTGTGAAGAAGGGATTGTGAAAACCAAAAACCAACCCACGAGGCCATTTCAAAGGTGAACGGACAAGGAGGATCAGAGTTTGAAAAGAACCTCTGGCTGTTTGCTGCCAGTGCTTGGGGCGACGCAGCTGTCCAGAGGGGAGAAGAAATCCTGATAAGGTCAGCACCCACCTCTGAGCTGCATGGTCCCCATGGACTCCATGCAACCCAGCTCGCCAGATGGATGATGGGAAGGACTCTCATTTCATGCTGACATGCTGAAGCTAAGGACACCTGTGCTGTGCTCTGCCTGTGGGGACAGGATGCTCTAGACAGGGCATGCCCACGAGAGCTGCTGGTGCTGGTACAAGTCACTTATCTTTTCTTGTTCAGGTGGATGGACGCTCCCCCAGCTCCCCACTGTGTTTGGGTAAAAGATTTGCACAGTCCAGAGTGGTTTTGCTCAGTGTTTCATGCTATAGACTTTCCACAAAAACACTCCTTCTCTTCTTGGCCTTACATCTTTAAAACGCAAGAGCTCCTTTAGTTTTGTTCAGATTTTAAAAACGTTGTTTGGATGCCAAGATTAACAAATGTGACTCTTTATCATATTGGAACTGACCCAGCAATTCACAAATTAAACAAAAGCAGACGAGGCTAAGGAATTGGAAGGAATTGCGAATTTCTATTAGTTGGATGGTCCCACTGACCTCCAGACCCAGTTCCTCCCACTGTCCATTTTGAGGAATCCTAAAGGTGATGGGGGATTAGAAGACTTCTCTCTGTCCCCGTGTCTTCCTGCTTCATGAGGACAGTCTCCACCCAGCCATCTCTGTCCCTCCCACTCTGCTGATTGGAGTGGGGTGGCCTCTGGACAACCACTTAGCTGCCAAGAGCCCAGGCATGGGTGGCCTCTATCAAAAGGATGAGCTGGGCCAAGCAGGGTCCTCCAGGGGTTTGGGAAACAGAGGCTGCTCTTGTTGGCTGCAAGAACTGAAGCCAAAAGGATATGATGCTGGAGTCAGCAGCAGGGGTGGGGGAGGCGGTGGCATGTGAACCCTAAGCAAGCTGGGAGACAAAAGAACCGAATCCATGAGGAAGCAGAGGAAGGAGGCTGGCAGGGGAGCAATGTAGGGAGGCAAGATGAACTCATCGCCCTGGGGCGGGTGAAGAGAGTCCACTGGCCCCTGCTGGCCTCTACCTTACAGAGCATTCTGCAGTACATGGGATGGTCTTAGTCCATGTTCTGCAGCTGTAACAAAATACCTGTAACAAGGTCATTTATAAAGAAGAAAAGTTTATTTGGCTCATAGTTCTGGAGGCTGGGAAGCCCAAGTCCATGGCACTGGTGCCCACTCAGCTTCTGGGGTAGGCAGAGGTAGTGCATGGTGAGACAGAAAATGTACTAGCTCTCTTTCTTTTATCAGTAAGCCAGTCATGCTTTCACAGAGGCTTACCCTCACCTAATCCTGACCACCCCCAGACAGTATTAATGCATGACTTTGGGGACTAAGTTTTTAACAGAGGAACTTCTCTTGAACACCTTCAAGCCACACATCTGTCATCCCCTTGAACCACCTCTTGCTTCAGTCACTACCAAGGAAGAAGCTGAGTGTAAGTGTGCCCTGACAGCCAGGTTCACTCAATCTCCACCCAGGGCTTCCTAGCTAATTCACACACACCCATTCTGGACACACCCAGGAGCGCTAGTGCAAGGGGGTTCACACACCTGGGCAATGCTGGTAAACCTGCTCCTCGGGTCCAGAGTGGGGCAACTCTGAGCCCTTCTCTGTGGCTGCTGAGTCCCCACTGCCTACAGTGACATCCAGATCAGTGGGGTATCTCGGACCAGGTCTTCCTCTTCTCTTTCTTTTTCCAACATCACTCTAACCTCATATTTCCTGGGGTATTCTATGAAATAAACCACACTGAACAGAATTCTCAACTCTATCCCAAGGGAGAAGCAAAGCAAAGGATGCGAATCTTCTGCTCCTAGGAACTTGGGGGACAAAGCCATCAAAACCAACTCCTGTTCAAAACAAAGCTGCAAGAAAGTTTAAATCCTAAATATAAAGAAAATATATAGGAGATATATAAATATAAAGGAAATATAAAGGAAAGTGGATCCAGATCAACAACGAAGTACACAAGTCATTAGCGCCTCAAGGACAGCAGACCGTGCAGATTTGAGAGTCCGCGGGGAGCAGAGACCTCCCGAGAGGGAGACTCTACTTAGAGACTCTCTCCACTTCTCTGAAACCTTACTGTCCCCAAATGAGCCACCACAGTCCACGCTCCACACCCAGAGCACTTTAATTAAAACAGTGTTGGTGCTGAGCAGACCACAGAGGAGAATTCACCTGTGAGAAACTGTGAACACTCACAACATGATTCATTTTTTTTACCCTAAATTTACATGACTTGGGTGATTGAAACTAAACAAAAATGGATTGTAAAAATATTCAAGCACACTATGGGAAGACAAGGCAACAAAAATGCAGCAAACAGTGCAGAAAGGAAAATAGCACGCACATCTCCTAACACAGCCATAATTACACTAAATGTAAACGGTCTAAAGATACTAACAGAAAGGAATCTCCAGCTTGGATTTAAAACACAAAACAAAGCAGGATCTAACCATTCAGCTACCCTAAATGTGCACATACTGCACAACAGAGCTGCACCGTAGAGCTGATGGATCTGGCAAGCTAGCTCAATAGATAAAGGCACTTGCTGCACAAGCCTGATGGTCTGAGTTCAATCCCCAGAAGCCACATAATGATGAGAGAGAGAGAACCAAAAAGTCTTCTGACCTCTACACATATGCTGTGACATAAGTGTCCCCTCCCCCACACATACATCACATACACACACAATAAAAATAAATAAAATAAAACAATAGAGCAGAAAGAAGAAGTTATAGTTCTTCTTTCAGTCCCTCTCCCAGTAATTCATAGAACAATCTAACAAAAGAACACTAAGAATATAGAAGCCAGTGTCATACATGGAAGCAGGACACCCACAGGCAGCAGAGTGGACAGTATAGAGTACTAATAAAACACAAATCGAAGCAGATTGTATCTTCAGCCATAAGATAAATTCAACAAATTCCAAAGAGTGAAAATCATAAAAAATGTATTATCCAACCATAGCAAAGTCAAGCCACAAACTAGTAACACACATCACACATGCACTCACACACACACACACACACACACACACACACACACACACACACAAATCTATAAAACTTAAACACGCAAGTCAAAGAGGAAATCTTGGGGGAAATTTAAAAATTAATTGAATCAAAGAAAATGAAAATGCAACACATAAAAATTTATAAGACATAGGTACACAGTAGTGCTAAGAAAAATGATAACAATAAATGCATATATTGAAATCTCTCAAATGAAAAATTTAATTTTCTACCTAAAGAACCTAAAGAAGGAGAAATTAAACTAAAAGAAAAAAAACAATAAAGATGAGAATAGAAGTTCTTGATATTGAAATACTAAACAATAAAGAAAATTAGGGACACAAATGGGTGAAATCAATAACATTGACAAGTTTAGCAATATCCACAGAGGAAAAGGAAAGGCAAAAATCAATACCATTCATGAAATGGGAATTTATTATAGATTCTAAAGACCTCAAAAGGAAAATAAAGGCACACTATGGACAACTCTACATAAATCTGTCAACTCAGATGGTCACAGACCATCTGAACACAAAATCAATCAGCAGCTTACTACTATTCATCCAGCATGAACTAGGTTGTTTGAACAGCCAATAAATATTAAGGAAGCTAAATCCACAATTTAACACTCAAAATTCTACTGAAAAATTCAACTAGGGATCCATAACAATTCTATGCAGTCTCAAACAGGAAACAAATAGGAGAAAACAATTCAATCTATGAAGCTAATTTACCCTGATACTAAAAACAAAACAACTCCCATACAGTTGGAAATCCAAACACTGGGGAAAGGGGAGATGGCAAAGTGGTTAAGAGTAATTACTACCTGTCCAGAAGACCTGAGTTTGGTTCCTGGCAATGTCTCGGGTGACTCAAAACTGCCTGTAATTCTAGCTCCAGGGGTTTCAACACCCTCTTCTGGATATACGTACATGTACATGTATATGTATCAGTCAATACACTGATCAAGTAAGAGATACTGTAGGAGTGTAAGGCTGGTTCAAGATTTTTCTATGGGATTTAAAGTCCTCCCTCCATCAGATGGAGCCCCTGTCTGGTACCTTAACTAGACTAAAATCCGTGGCTGCTAGGTCATAGGGAGGAAGCTAACACCATTATTACACTCTGTGGACATAGTGATAAACTGCCCTCAAGTTCTTATATTTATACCCACAGATGGTGTGCCTCCCTCACCAGAGAAACTTCTTTTTACAGAAGATGACAATAAGTACAGACACCCATAATTAATTAAGAGACTGTGAAGTGCCCAGTTACAGGGACCAAGGACAGCTATATAACACTCCTATTAAAGAGGACTATCGAGGGGTCCAGCCCCTCGATAGTCCTCTCCCAGGGTCCAGGAAGAATCTACAACCACCCAATAATCTAATCTTTGACGATATTAAATGAATCTATGTACACAAAACTCTTCAGTCCATACACTTTATTCTTCTGAGCCTGTTCTCTCTTTACACAGCTTCTTTTCTGCTCTCATGCTTAGCTCCTCTCTGTCCCTTCTCTTCCTGTCCTCTCACAGCCCTAACTAAGCTCTTCTGCTTTCAATCTCATCTTCATCCTCAGTTCCTCCATCCATGCTCATTCCTTCCTTCCTTTCCTACTCTCCTGACCTAAACCAATCCACCTCCCATCTGCAAAAACTCTGCCTTGTTATTTCTTCTCTGGCCACACAACTCTGATCCAAGTTAGGAATCCTGCCTCAATCCTCCTTTACCTGGTATGCAAAAAACCCTTTTGTTCTGAGTCAATTGCTCTGGAATGTCATTTGGCCTGTGAGGAGAAGGAGGGTCTGAGCTTCATTTGCACAAGAAACAAAGCTATGCATCTATGAGTCTGCCTGTCTCCTATGCCTAGGGGACAGGTGTTGTAGGGTTGTTACCTAGTTCAGATCAGCAGTAGGTCTGAGAAGCTTATATTGCCTTTATGGCCTAAGAGTATGAGCACACAAGAAATTAATAGCAGGAAACAGCTGATACACTAAAAGTCAAATAACATCAAACATTCCTTGATATTTGACTTCTCCTATGGAAGGATTCCTTGATCCTACTAGGTATAGCTTTATCATATACAGCTGAATCTCTATTTCATATTCTTGCAGCCTGAAGCACTCTATCCCCTCAAGACTCGGGGATCATAAAGGAAGAGGGAACAGAAAGATTATAAGAGCCTGAGCTAGTGGACATCTGCAGTAAAACATGATTTGCTGGATACAACAGGACCATTGCCCACATGAACCACAGCAGCTGTGATTGCTTTCACAAGACCTGTGCAAGATCAAATCTACTGAAATCCCAGCATGGGCAAGTGAGGGCTCATGAAGTTCTATCCTTCCATGAGGAGCTACTGGTAACTGATAGCCATTAGGGAAGAAAAAAATCAGTTTTTAAGGATGGTCTTACACCCATGCACATACTTCTAGCATTAAATGGATTCAGTGGGTTTTTAAAAACTTCACATGAAGTTGTGAGAGGAAAGTAGCCAGGAGATGGGGGGAAACTGGAGGAGAGGGAATGGGAAGTGAATTTGATGAAAACACATTTTATACATAATATAAAACTCTCAAATAATAAAAAAATTAGAAGAAAAGATTTTAAGTAATCACCACCGTGCATTAATGTTGCAAGAATAAAAATGAAATGGCAAGTGGCCTATTAACTGACCTTCAAAGCATTTGACAGTATTGAGCACACACTGATGGTGAGAAGTGAAATCCTCAGACACATGGTTATAGAAGAGACTTAATTAAGTAAAAACACCTACCAAGTCCCCATATCCAAATTACATTTACTATAAAAGATGGAATGTCAGATAGAGAGAGACAGAGTGTCAGGCTGGCTGAAAATTAATATGCTGGTAGAAGGCTCAGCCATGGCAATCAGTCAAGAAAAGAAAATGAATAAAATGTAAACACACTGGAGAGGAATGAGACTACCTGCCTGCAGATGACATGTCCCTCGACATCCAAATCCCAGAGTCATTTTTTTAAAACTCTAGGACATTTATTATGTTCAGAAACTTTCCAGATATATGACTAATAGACAAAATTAATTGCATTTGTATGTATTAGCCATGAACAAAGGGTTACTGTTAGGATTCTGCCCTCACTCCGGCACATGCGCAGCTGGGGGTCTTACGGCTTACGTCATCAAGGAACGTTGATGACTACGTACCTGCCATGTGGTCACACAATCTGCACCTTAAAAGGCCGGATGCGGACCCCCACCCTCTCTCTCTGCTCCCTGCTCTCTGTTCTGCCCCCGCCATCTCTCTTTCTCTCCAGGCCTGGCTCTCCTCCCTTCTATCCTCTCCTTCCTTCTAATAAAGCTCTTTGTAACTCTGGTAGTCATGGCCGTGGCCCGTGACTTTTCCGCCCGTAACTAGTGCTGCCACCAGTGCTGTTTATCTATCAGTCACTGTGCTGATTAATTAGTGTTTTGTCAACTTGGCACAATCGAGAGTCCTTTGGGAAGTTGGAACCTCAATTGAGAAAATACTTCTATCAGATTGGCCTGCGGGCAAGCCTATGAGGCATTTTCTTGATTGATGATTGATATGGGAGGGCCCAGCCCATTGAGGGCAGTGCCACCCCTGGGCAGGTGGTCCTGAATTGAATATGAAAGCAAACTGAGTAAGCCATGGGCAGCAAATTAGTAAGCAGCATTTGCCCATGATTTCTGCTTCAGCTCCTGCCTTGTGTTCCTGCTCTGTCTAATGTGGAGATTTAACAAGGAAACTCTACATAGTTAAAAGGAGGTTTATTTTGGGGTAATTTACAGCCAGTAAAGGGGTTGGTTACAGGATCTGGGAGAGGTGTGGTGCAGTCCAGCGGAGTTCTCTGGAGAACTCTGACTCGGTCTGCCATTCAGCATCCAGGATCACAAGGAACCAAGAGGGCTGGCACATTCAGATCTTAGGTCTTAAGGGCTCCTGTCTTGACCACACCCCTGGGGCAGGTCCTAAGTAGGCATGACAGTTACCGGCTGCCTCACTGGGGCAGTGCTTCAAGGTCAAAGCTGGAACAGTTACCCACTACATCTTCCCCATTTGTCTAAATAAGAAAGTTCTAACCTAATACAAAACAATACACAATAGGAATGATTATCAAATATTGTCCAGGAGGAATAAGGGGTAATGGCTAGACAAGATGGAACTACAACCAACAAGAACAACATCAAACAAGAGAAGACATAATAAAATACTAAAATCCTGAGAAGTCTGGAGCATAGGTAAATGGTGCATTACAGAGATCATTCCAAAAAGTGTCCTATCCTAAAGAACCTGAATCTAATACTTAATATGTTCTAGCTAAGATACTATAACTGTTAGTCTTCAATCCCATCAAAGACCTGAGAAGGAATATAATAATACCTAAGAAACAGGAGAAGGATGCAAGCAACTTTCAGGAGTCTTGCGAGAGTAGACAGAGACAGCTGGCAGCATGGACAGTCACCTAATGTTTCTCAGCATCGTTGGTGCATTCAAATTGGCTACAGGTCTAGAGTATCTGTCAGACCATTTTACTGTCAGCAGTCAAGGCAAGGGCAGTTCTTTGCCCAGTAGGCCATTTTGTGCCAAGGTGAAGACAAACTTCCAAATGGAAATGTCTCAGAAGCCCAACATTCTCTAGGAATCAGATCAGTGCTGCCAGGAGCAATTGTGTCTCACATCAACAGAATTCCAAGTTATCAAAACATTTAAATGCTATATTCTCTAGGTCTATGAAGTGTTTGAAAATTACCTATCCATCTGACATATGTTTCTGTAAGTCTGGACAACCTAACTAACATAACTATAGAGATGACAAGCAGAGGTGACTATAAATCTGTAAGTCTTATCTACCTAGATAACCTAAGGACTTCACATAAACAGGGCAAACAGTCTGTAAGCAAATGTACAGTAAAAGGACAATGACCTCAAGATTGTGACAATACATAAAATAGCTAAAGCAGAGGTAGGAATGTATAGTACAATATGCAATATGACAATAATCCTAAACATATATCAATATATCCTAAACAGAGGTAGAACATACATACAGTATGACAAATATAATTTTACATTTGTATCAATATACAAACATTTCAAGCAAGAGTAGAAATATATGGTTCTGTATTTGTATGGTACATTGGGCGGGAAACGAACCCGTGCCTCCCGTGTGGCAACCATGAAGGGATATAAACCCTCAATCAGCTCTTAATCTCAGGGTCATGGGTTCTTGCCCCATGTGAGTGCCAGATAATGTGGGGATTTAACAAGGCAACTCCACATAGTTAAAAAGGAGGTTTATTTTGGGGTAATTTATAGCCAGTAAAGGGGTTGGTTACGGGATCTGGGAGAGGTGAGGTGCAGTCCAGCAGGGTTCTCTGGAGAACTCTGACTTGACCTGTCATCCAGCATCTAGGATCACAAGGAACCAAGAGGGATGGCATGTTCAGATCTCAGGTCTTAAGGGCTTCTGTCCTGGCCATGCCCCAGGAGCATGTCCTAAGTAGGTGTGACAGTTACCGGCTGCCTCACTGGGGTGGTGCTTCAAGGTCAAAGCTGGAACAGCTGCCCACCACAGACTTACTTCCGTGATGGACTGTGATGTGGAACTCTAAGCTGAAATAAACCTTTTCCTCCCCAAATTGCTTTTGGTTATGGTGTTTATCAAAGTGATAGACACACTAAATAAGACAGCGAACTTAACAATCCAATGCTTTTGCATTGTTCAAAAAATGGAAGCTCCTAGATGTCACTCTTGCGAAGGAGTTATACACCAAAAGCTGCACATGCAAATGAAAGTGGTCAAGAGAGAGGCCTACCATGTTCGAAGAGGTCAAGAGAGAGGCCTACCCTGTTCACAGAGGTCAAGAGAGAGGCCTACCCTGTTCACAGAGGTCAAGAGAGAGACCTACCATGTTCATAGAGGTCAAGAGAGAGGCCTACCGTGTTCATAGATGCAAATGCTTGGCACAATAAATGTGTCTATTTCCCCCACATGGGTATGCAGATTTAATGAGACTCCAAGCTAAACCCCAGCAATAGTCACTACAGAAATAGGAAGGAATATCCAGAAATTCATACAGAAAGGCAACAAAGGCTGACGGTTTGCAAAAGGAGAGCAAGTCAGAGAAGTCGGCTCCCTGGTTTTCCAAAACGCACTCAGTGTATAACTAAAGAGTCCAAAACTGTGACACCGCCTGAGTGACCACACAAGGAAGCCCAGAATAGAGCCACATAAAATACACCCAGCTGGTTCGATGGAGGTGTGGGATCATCTTAGGGATGAAAACAGCCTCTGAGTGTGCGATAATGGAGCAGCTGCACAGCCCAAACCTCACACCCTGTGGCACATCCACTCAGGATGGACCGCAGACCAGACGTGAAGGTTAAACCACAAAGTACAAAGTTTTAAGTGGGAGAGAATCCTGGGATCTAGAGTTGGACAAAGAGTTCATATAATTGACACAAAACATACAATCCACCAAAGAAAAACTTGATAGCTGGACATCACGAAAACTGGAAAGGGTTTGCTGTGCAAGCAATCCCTTAAGAATGGAGGACTGGGCTGGAGAGGTGGCTCGGTGGTTAAGATTGCATGCTGCTCTTCCAGGGGACCCAGGTTTGCTTTTTAGTCCTCATGATAGGTGACTCTCAACCTCCTGTAAATCTCTGCACACACGCCTAAAAGCAAAAATAAAATAACATCTTTTTTAAAGAAAAGGAACACTCAAATTACAGGTGAGTTTGGCTCCTGCCTCTAGGTTCCTGCCTTGACTTCTTTTGATGAGGGACTGTGTGATGTGGAAGTGTAAGCTAAAATCAACTATTTTGTATTTGTATTGAGACTCAACAGAAAAGGGACAAAGGCTGTGACAGACACTTCCAAGGAGAGATTCTATGATAACAAAGCGTCATCAGCCACCACGGAGACAAAAACGAAGTGTCTCTTGACTCTCATCGGAATGGCTGCACACGGGGACACTCTGATCTCTGGAGGGGATGCCCAGCTTATAGGTCACTTACACATCGCCAGTATGAACACAAAACGATGCAGCCTCCTGAAAGCAGTTTAGAAGGTTTTGAAAATTCTAAAGACCTCACTGCCCTATGGCGCAGCAACTTTGCTCCTGGGCTTGTATCCTGGAGAAACCTGTTCACAGACGTCTTCATTAAAGACGAACTGTGACCCAAGCTGAGCTGCGTTCATGGCACCAAATGTGCCTCCTCCACTGAAAGACGCCACAGAGCACAGCTAGGATAAGTCTCCAGAAAATGACAGTGTGTGGAATGGTGAATTCCAAATGATTGCATCTGCAGAGGTCTACTTTTATAGCTGATGAACTATTTAGACCTGGGGAACAGAGTAGCCTTTACAGGGTTGGGGAAGGAGAGGGGGAAGCCATCCCTACAGGGTACTGTCGGAGATCTGGGAATGAGAGACCCAGGAATCAGAGTCATTGAGGAGGGATGATTGAACGCTCTGCCATGACTGCATGGGGTCAGTTTTCTAGTCTCATTTCTGTCCTTCCTTATTACAAGATGTTGCTATTGTTGGACACTGGGTAGAAGTCACATGGGGCCTCTGAGTACTATTTCTAACACCTGCCTGTGACTCTACAGTTGTTTGGTTAAATGTTTTAATTAATTTATTAATTAATAAATATAAATTAATTAATTATTAATTTCATGTAGCAATGCTACATGAAAATGCAATTCATGAAGAGGGTGCTCTCAGCAGTGAGAAAGTGCCTCTGCATTGTCATGATACAGAAATGAATTTAGTGCAGGGGTTGGAGAGAGAGCTCAGTGGTTAAGAGCACTAGCTGGTCTTGCAGAAGACCTGGGTTCAGTGCCCAGCACCTACATGGTAGCACACAACTGCCTGTAAGTCCCGTTCCAGGGGGATCTGATGCCCTCTTCTGGCTTCTGTGGGCACTGCATGCACGTGGTGCATATACATAAATGCAAGCAAACACCCCCACACACATAAATTAAAACTAAATAAAGGAGAGTAACTGTCATGGGGAAGGTGGGGCTGAAAGGTGGCTTCAGTGTTGGGTGAACTATGACTCTGACCTGGGTTTGTGACTCCCCTCTGTGTGATCAATGAAAGCTCCCACAATTTAAACAGCTTTTCAAATCTTCCAACCCTTTTTCTCCCACAGTTCCTGTACTTTCTGACAATGCTTCTCCCTCACCGCCCTTTGTGAGACCCAAGAGAACAAGAGGACATAGTCTGAGCTTGCTTTTCTGCTGACAACTACCCTCCCGTGAGGGCCTGGCTGCCACGTGTGTGTTCCCTGCTGGGTCTCTGGTCTCCAGCATGCTACTTAGCAGATAGGACCAACTCAGTCATTGGCTGACTTGCTAGAGCTGTGCGGCCCAGCGCTCTGCATTGTCCATCCCGGACACAGCCTTGGCAGCGCACAGCAAGGTTCTCTACACTTGTACTTTGCTCAGCTGTCAAGATTCAGCCACTAGGTCCCATTCCTGGTCTAAAGAAGATTTATTCCCTTTGGCTGAACAGCAAGCTGGTTCTTATCTATATGCAAAACATTCACAGAAATGGAGGCTGAAGATAAACAGCCCTGTAAGAACACAATACTCTATCACCCAGACAGGAGGCTGTAGTTCTGATGCACAGTAACACACGGTACCTGTGGCACTCAGCTCTCTGTCTGCCCAGGACCAAGTTCTACTGGAAATAATGTCCACACTTGTTGCTCAGTCCTTGGCTTCTAAAGGAGTCCCAGGCTGTGGGTCCTTTGTGGTCTCCAAGGTCAGATCCATAGCCAGAGTAGTCACATGGTAGGAAGGCCTCCAAGCTACTTCTCACTTGGAGAGAAAACACACATTTGAGTTTGCTCTCATTCTTGGCTTTATTTCTGTGTTGGCTAAGAATGGCTTGCGCCTTGTCATCCTTCCCCAGCATGTGACTGAAGCAATGACCTCTGCTCTCCTTCTCTACCACCCAAGCTTTCAAGAAAAGGTTTGGTCAGCCAAAAGGGCCCTGCATGGTTGGGGCTAGAGCACAATTCAGTGGTAGCCACTTGCCTTGCATATGTGAGGCCCTGGGTTCAAACCCCAGAAGGTCTGTTGGCTTCTGGCAGAGTGAGTCTGTGAGAAGCCATGCCAGGTATCCCTGTCAGATCTTCTGGGGGGACACACACTTGGAGCCTGGACACACACACACACACACACACACACACACACACACACACACACACACACTGAGAGAGAGAGAGAGAGAGAGAGAGAGAGAGAGAGAGAGAGAGAGAGAGAGAGACTAGTAGGAGCTCTGACCATTATCTTGCTGACCTCATGCCAGAGCTGCCTTGATCAGAGGCCATTCCCACTGCGTGAGGACCTGAGATGCTTTCTTAGGGCTGGGAGGGTTCTTTCCAGCATGAGTCACTGTCCGCCTCTCTTCCTTAATTAGTGCTCAGGGAATTGCTGTTGTAACTCTGGTGAAGTCCACAGAAATTAATCAAAGAATCTCTTAGACCTGAAATAAATGAGAACTGCCACCCGGCCAAGTCTGCAGGCACTGGGACCCGGATGGCCCGGCTCGCCTCTAGAAATGCATTTTCAGTCTCCCACATGCTCAACACTCCCTGCCCTGGCACTTCCTTCTTCAGTGTTTGTTTTCTGGAAGGTTTTCTACTTGTTTTTTTCTGACTATGGCAATTTCTCAATCCACTACATACCACAATCCTCAATAAAAAATGGTTCTCATGGAACCCGGGTCCCGAGGGCTTGGCCAAGCACCGCTTCTTGGATGCGGTCCCTGTGTGTCTGCACACTCTGGGATGCAAAGCACGGGAGGGCTAGCCACACTCAGATAACCCCCACCCCTGCTAGCCTCCAGAGGATCAGCCAGCCTTACAGGTGCCAGAACCAGGGGCTGGAGGTGCCCAGCAAGACGGTTCTGTGGTCCCAGTTAGCCCCGTTATATCAAGAGGCTGAGTATGGAGTAGGACCACATTCAGAACACGCAAGAAAACAGACCCCATCACCTACAGCAACCATCCCAGGAGGCCTCCCTTCATCTAAAGTGCTCAGCCTGGCAGGCCACCCATACCCACAGTACCTAGCTCAGAAGACCCCTTGCCCCACACAGCTCAGACACTAGCCTGATCACCCATAGTTCCCAGTCTAGGCTGGAAGTCCTTCTCCTACTGGGCTGAAACCCTCCAGGTCAGTACCACTCCCTCCATCCCACCCTGGTACCCTCAGCCCCAGCAGACCACAGACCTAGGGGCATCAGAAAACAAAGCGGCACACGGGCTGACTCATCCTGCAGGAGCACTGGACGCAACCGTGGTCTAGTTCCTCCGCTGAGCACGCCAGTGGAGCAGAGGGGAGGGGTGGGAAACGCTGATAAGAAAGGAAGGTGGCCCCACGGAGTCACAGAGGACAGCCAGGAATGTAGAGTCCAGCCTGAAGGGCCTGCCCCCACACAGGGTCTCTAAGGTAAGTCCATGTGGCCTCAGCATCCCCCTTGAGCCTACACTGACTTCATGACTTGGCTCTTAGGAGTTGTGAGCTTTCTAGAAGCCTTAGAAGGGCTTTCTGCACTGCAGGACTGCCCATGTGCTTGTACCATCCCCACACTCACTCTGCCTTCCGCTCTGCTTCCTCCACCTGTGCTTACTGCTGTCTTCCAACGTAAATGCTTGTATCTGAAGTCCTTTCCTGATTTTTTTAATTACATGTGTGTTTGGTGCATGAAAGTATGTGTATACATGTTGGGGGATGCACATGTGTATGCAGGCCAGAGGAGGATGTCAAATGTCGCTCTTTATCACTCTCCACCTGATTCCCTTGGGATAGGATCTCTCACTGAACTCAGAGCTCCAGACTTTTCAGCTAGGCTGGCCGTTAGCCCCGTGTCCACCTTTCCCTATGGCTATCCCAGCACTTGCATTGCTATGTACTTGTAAAGGCCTTTTCTTGACAAGATCAGGTCACTCTGGTGACCACCACATGGTATACCCTTATCTTTGCTCAACCCTGAGCTTATCTTCAGCAGAGAACACATTTTCCACCCGGGGATGTGGGTGGTGCCACCCGGGGATGTGGGCGGTATCTGGGTATAGCTTGGTTGTCCCCAGTGGGCGGAGCCAGGGATGCTGCTGATTGGCCTGCAATGCTCAGGGGGTGTGTCTCACATCTTTAAAGTGTTACTTTGGCCCTAATCCTCTGCTCCAGCCAGGGCACTGGCCTCTGCTGAGAATGGAGAGATCTTCTTGGTCTAAGCCCAGCTATCACGGGACCTTGCTAGAGGGAGTTGAGCAGAAACGGATGTGCAAAGGGCAGGGAGCAGAGAAGCTGTGTCCTGTCTCTGCCCCATTCCATTCCTAGAGTTTCTATTGCTGTGAAGAGACACCATGACCAAGGCAACTCTCAGAAAGTGTTTAATTGGGGCTCGCTTATAGTTTCCGAGGGTTAGTCCATTATCATCCTAGTGGGGAGCGTGGTGGTGTGCAGCAGACATTGCATGGAGATGTCCCAATAGCTGAGAGGTTACATCCTGATCTACAAGAATAAGACAGAGAGAGCTAACTTGGAACCTCAAAGCCCACCCCCAGTGACACACTCTCTCTAACAAGGCCACACCTCCTCCCACATGGCCACGCATATTAGTCCTTCTCAAACAGTTCACCAACTGGGCATGAAGCTTGCAGACGCATGGACCTATGGGGGCCATTCTCGTTCAAAGCCGCATACATCCATCTCACAAAGGCTGAGTCAAAACAATCATTGGAGGAGAATCAGCGGACATTTGGAGAACTTGAACTAGGAAGAAAGCAGCTCTCAGATTGGTAGTAAATGAGCACACATCAAAACGTCAACAATAGGAAAACCAAGGCCAGGCTGCACACAGCCACTCCGACCACAGTACAGGGGACATGCGTCAGCCAAGAACACATTGACAAGATGCCCTTTCATTCCACATTAAAGACACATTCCTGGGTAACAGACAGATCAAGGAGCAGATGAAGCTTGTGGTAAAATATGTTTTAGGTTGGGAGATTTAAAAATTACACACCAAGATGAAGTTTTGGTCACAGTCGTGAGCAAAGGGATTTCCGGGGTTTCAAATGCCTCGTTAGCAAAACAGAGAATAAAAAAGAAAATGATCCAACAACGTCTACCATCTATGACCTTAAGAAGGTCTAAGGAACCAGATGAAAAATATAACTGACGTAGGGTAAGTGCCTTTAAACATGAAGAAAGTTCAGCCAGCCGCTGCAGCCCAGAGCTCATCCAAACAAAATAAATTAGGGTATTTGGGACTAATCTTGAATGGGGTTTCTGAACCGCAGCCCTGCTGACACTTGGATCCGTTCACATCTGGGGTGAGTGTCACTCGCTCCCTGCGCTGCAGGCCAATCAGCAGCACTTCTGGCTCCACCCACTGGGGACAACCAAGCTATATCCAGATGCTTCCCCCATCCCTGGGCAGACAGTGTGTTCTCTGCAGAAGGTAAGCAAGCTCAGGGTTTGAGCAAAGACGAGGGAACCCATACCACGTGGTGGGTAAGCAGAGTGATGTGATCTTGTCAAGGAAATGGCTTGACAAGTATATGGTTTTTGTTTGTTCATTGGTTCGTTTTGGAGACAAGTTTTTTTATAATCCAGGCTGGTCTGGAATTTGCAATCCTCCTGCCTCAGTCTTTTAAGTGTTGGGCTTATAGGTACATGCCACCATATTCTGCTCACGTTTAAATATCCTTTGAGATATATATCATGTGGTCAGAAAGTCTGAAAAAGACTTCGGGGGGCTGGGGAGTTGACTCGATGAGTAAGGGCTCTTGCTGGGCTAGCATGAAGACCCAAGTTCAGATCCTCTCACACACCTGAAAAGCACAGCATGGCCAGGTGCCGTAACTGTGCTGCTGGCACAGTGGTAGAGACCAAAGGATCACTGGGACTTGCTGGCTGCCAGTGTGACTGAAAAACCCAGAATTCCAAGATCAGAAAGAGAGAGAGAGAGACGGGGGGGCGGGGGGAATCTCCTAATCACTTGGCCTGGGAAGGGCCCACCGTTCCTTCTCAAAATGTTGGTGACCCCACCATTGTTTGAAGACTCTGCAGTGACCTTTGCCTTGCATGACAGCACCCCTCCCAGACTAGCTCCCCAGTCCTGGTCATCCCGCAATAGGCATTAAATCACAAAGCTGTCTGCTAAGGGCCTGGGGAGCCTGGGGAGGAACAGAGACGGACATGGTAGCAGCTGCCTCTGAGTCATCCATGGCTACACACTACTGGTGCCTGAACACAGACCGATAAAGCCAAGGACAGGTTTGAGGTGGGGCTCTGGCCCCACAATGGGTGATCATACTTGCAACTGAAGCTGGTCCATGCAGGGGTAGAGTATTCACAGTCCCACTGTGGCTACCTTCCAGTGGTGACTGCATGCTCCCCGAGACAAAGCTGCATGACACCAAGCCTGAGCTACCTGGAGACACCCCCCAGGTAGCCACCTTCTTCTGCGTAGATGAATGGGGTCTACTTTGTGAGAATGGGGGTGCCCCCAATATTGCTGATAGATTAAAGAACATATCAAAGCCCCTAAAAGGAGTACCTATGGGACTAGATCATAATTAGGTCATGGTGTCTATAGTATGTGGCCTTTTTTGTGGGTGATAAGACATACAATTGAGGCTCAACCCCCCTCCCGGAAAGACTCGCCCATTGGAAGTGAGGAGTGGCAATAGGAAACTGACATTAAGGTGCTAGCTCCAGTGAGCATCTGACTCAACAGGGAGAGTGTTGGGGAGAGAGAAGCATGAGATGGGAGGATGGGAAGGAAGTGTTGTGCCATTTCCTGCCCTGACAGGATGCAAAGGAAAGAACATCTACGTTAGAGCCTTCCTGGGCTCCAAAACCGTGGAACCTGTCGGAAGAGTCGGTCAGTGAGGAGGAAGAAGACATGTTAAAGATACAGAGGAAGGGGGAATCCGTGACTCAGCACACAGAGTTGGGGTGTAGAAAACTAAGACAACCAGGGAGCACTCTGCCCTGAATCGTGGGACTGGGGACTTAGCTTGGTCCAAGAACAAAAGTGTCAGAACCACCGGAACCGGTTGTGCCACTCTTGGTCCAGAGACGGCAGAGGTGGAGATCACAGGGCCTTTGGCCAGTGTGAACCCCAGAGCTGAGTGCCTGGAGTTGTGGCTTCTAAGGAGCAAGAAGCTCTGTCAGCTCTGGGAGGAGACCAAGCCACTGTGTCTATCAGTTCTCTCTGGGTCCCCAGCCACTGGAGGTCCCCTACCACACCAAGGGCGGGTGATTCCTACTGAGCCTGCCTGGGCTTCCACTCTTATTCCTTCTGGAAACAGCTATGCTCACCGCTATACCACCAACACATGTCACCGACTCCTCCACATAAGCACAGTCCAATGCTAACTGTAGAGGGTAGTCACACAGAGACCAGAAAGGAGGCATTAGGTAAGGAGGTCCCACCTGAGGAGTATGCTTCTCATTCCCAGAGCACAGTCATCTGCTGCAGTCACATGAATTCACCAGTGTGGGCACCAGTGTTTCTGGGAGCTCAGGATTGTTGTCCTCTGCGGGTCTGGGGGAGAAAGAGCCTTCACTGCACAGCATGGTTCCAAGTAGTAGGGGAGCACAGAATCCGAAATATGGAAAGTGTGCAGTGGCCTTTCACATAGAGAAAGGTGCACTAAGGGGTCTTGAGATATGGGTCTGAGCAACAGCCAGAGGGCCAGAGTCACCTATATAAGCAGGCATTTAGCCATTGGGCAAGATAGATGGATGCCAGAGAACGTTTGCTGTGGAAGCCATGATTTGGCGGGCCTGTGTGATATGGGCAGGCAGGGGAGGAGCATGTCCATGCTAGAGAAAGCTTCAGACTGAGGTAAAGGAGAGAGGTGGGTTCCTATGGCCTGGCTCTGCTGCTTTCTGTCAGAGTGTTTGGGGGACTGTGGGAGGCAGGAACCCACCTTTCATAGGAACTCCTGAGGAGAGAGGGATAAGAAATATCAGGTAGAAAGAGAGACCTAGCAGATGTGAGGAAAGACAGAAACACAGGATAGCTTCGGGCAACCTGGGTCAATACCCAATGGCCCAGGACTTTATTCAAAAGGGCTTTTTATAACAATGCCAAGGGGAGGGACAAAAGACCTCCCCATTAGTAGAGTAGACCCTTCCAAACACCTGGTACCCAGGCCCATGGTTCAATCATCCTCTTATGTAGTCCTGCAGGGTAAAGCAAGCTCAGATTTCACTAGGAAACTTCTGTGGGCTCCCACAGGGTGCCAATTCCCAGCCTTGGGGTGTTGAAAGGATGACAACACTTGGACTTTTCAGACACAACTGTTGGGTGGAGCATATTCACACATCCGAGTTACTGTGTCGTGATGGTTCTCCAGAAGGAACACAGGCTGATCTGACTGGACTGGGCTCTGCTGCCAGCCAGAAGTCCACCAGAATCTTGGCTACGAATGCCACAGGACCTGGACACTCTCCTTTCCCACCAAAGCCTTTCCAACTTTTTAATCTTTGATGCAAAGCCAGAAAGGACTGCAAGTTGACCACCCCCAACCTCACCCTTGGTTATTTCTGCACGGACATACTAGTTGTTGGTTTTCCTCTGTGCAAAAGTTTCCCTTGCCCTACACTCTCATTGACTCAGCCTCAGGTAATTCCCAGAAAGAGAATTCCCTTGTATTGGGTCAGGGCTCTGCAGGGGAACAGAATCAATAGAATGAATGCATATTAAAGGGAGATTTAGTAATGGCTTATACAATATGGTTAGAGAAGTCCAGCAATGGCTTTCTCACACCGGGGAGGCCAAATACCTGGTAGTTTCTTGGGATATGTGGCTGGGTACCTCAGCAATTCCAATCTGGCTCCAACAGCCTGGAAGATTCCTGGAGAGTAGGTGGTATTCAGTCCACATTGAAGACTGGAGACGTTGGCTCAGTATTAGTCAGCAAAGGAATCAGCGGCGGCAGAGTAGATGAGCTTGCCAGCAAGAGTGAAGGCTGAGTGAGCCAAAAAAGCAAAACAGCTTCCTCCTCCACGTCCTCTTACCTTGGGTGACACCTGAAAATGCTGCCCATGCTTAGGCCGGGTCTTCTCACATCAACAAGAGGTATTAAAGACAGACCGCCAGAGACATGTCCACGGGCCAACTTAATCTAGAGGGTTTCTAGCTGAGACCCTTCCCTGGTTGTTCTAAGTTGTGTCAAAGAGACAACGCCGGCCACCACAGCCTTCTTCCCCCAAACACTTGTATAGAGACTTACCTGCTGAGGGACGATGGTAGGGAGGCATTAGAAGTCTTTGATTCCTGTGATAAAGCATTACATTTCTATAAATGCCAGGAACTTGGCTTGGATAATAAAAATTTACTGAGCTGAGTTTTTTCAGGCAGTGTTCACTGGTGTGAGACAAGTGCAGGGCCAAGTGTGCATGTTGTGTTCAGAACCAAGGCAGCGGTGCAGTTCTGCAGTACACTGAGTGAGTGCTGCGTTTATTATGCACATTTGGCTTTGAATTACTTTTTGGTCACTGTGCGTTGAGGAAATCACATATTGTTGCCAATTTTTTCGTGATCCCCACATTCTGTATCTGACTCTAGTTTAAGAAACTGGTTAGGGTAAGGCCACAGTTTAAGGGTTTTTTGTTGTTGTTGTTGTTGTTACATCCCAGAAACTGCAGACTTTGTAAATTTCTCACACATGATTGCATTTTTTTTAAAACAAAAATTTAAGATGTATGAAGTGCAGAGTTATTCCAAATTGGAGAACTCTAGATCCAAAGTGTCTCTATCAGTGCTGGGAAGAGACCAGTGGCCAGCCTAGACCTGGTCTTTGGCTCTGAGCCTTGAACCCCTGGATAGATGCGTTGAGCTACGGGCAGAACGGAGTCCAGAGGAATTGTGGGAATCTCCAAGGCCATCCCTGTCACCCTCTTTCCTCACGTCTCTCTCACCATGCTCCTCTGTGTACAGACAGGAGCCAGATGGCATCAGGCTCCCCGAAGCCGTGCCTTGCTTCCCTGGCCCTCCTCATAGTACCAGGGCATGGATGGCAAGCCTGTCACCTGTGCCTGGACTGAGCCTCAGCCTTCCTCCTCCCCACTCACGTGGCCAGCATTTGACTGACAGTGATAGGAACAGCAGGGGCTACAAAGAAGACAGATGAGCCAAGGTGGCATCCGAGGGTGACAGCTGGCAGGGAGGGCTGACTGCAGAGGTTGTGGCGTCAGAGACAAGGGAACCTTTCTCCTGAGCTCTGGAGCCTCTGCTCTCCAGCTCTCGTCAGCTGACTTTGGGCACCCCGAGTCCTGTAGATGACTTTCAACCTGCGCGTTCTCCGTAAACCAAGTGTTCGATGCACAGTGAAACAGAGCATCCTATCAACCAAAGCAACTGAACCAAGGAGGCATGATCATTATCCAACATCCTTCTCCCCGAGCCATGGGATCTAATTCAAGCAGGGGATGATTTACTAGTTCATGTGTATTTCAGTTGGGACCCCCTGTTTGAGCACAGGGTGAGCCTCTCCGCAGCCCCAGCCCCCGACATTCTTGCATGCCACAGTGAAGTACCAAGCTTCCTTTGTTTGTTATTTGTTTGTATTTACAACCCAACCACAGTTTCCCCTCCCTCCTCTCTTCCCAGTCCCCGCCCCCCACCCACCCCATCCACTCCTCCTCCTCTGTTTCTGATCAGATACAGGTGGGCCTCCCATGGGTATCAGCAAGCCAAAGTATATCAAGTTGCAGTGAGACTAGACACCTCCTCTTCTACTAAGGCTGGATGAGGCAATCCAGTATGAGGAATAGGGTCCCAAAAGCAGGAGCAGCCCCTGTTCCCACTGTTGGGAGTCCCACAAGATAACCAAGGTACACAATGTCACACACATGGAGAGGGCCTCGGTCAGTACCATGCAGGCTCCCTGGTTGTCGATTCAGACTCTGGGAGCCCCTGGGAGCCCAGCTTAGTTTATTCTGTGGGTTTTCTTGTGGTGTCCTTGACTTCGCTGGCTCTCACAATCCTTCCTCCCCTTCTGCAGGATTCCCCAAGCTCTGCCCAGTGTTTGTACCAAGATTCTTATTCATGATGCTTTGGGAAATGTCGCTGTCACTCTTGGCTCTTCTGCCTATTATAAAAGCTGCTGCTTCCTCTTCCTCTTCCTCTTCTTCTCCTCTTCCTTCTTCCTAACGCCTTCCTACTCTTCTTCCTTCTTCTTCTGCTTATTCATTATCATGAAGTAGGTGTTTCTACTGTGAAGTCCTTCAGCATATCTGCAAGCTGATCCTTCCTGGAGGCCTTGGGTGTTCACTTTTAAAATGCTGTGAAGCCCAATCCTTCCCTTTCTGTGCGTTTTGTATCATTAGGATTTACATCCTGTAATAAAATAATTTAGCCCAAACCGTCCCTTGGTACCCAATTTTTAATATGGTCTCCTTTATATTTTTGTTGTTTAAAGTTGGTTTGGAAGTGTGTGTGTGTGTGTGTGTGTGTGTGTGTGTGTGTAAATTATCACTCCTTCCACTAAGATTTAAAAATTGTCAGCTAGTATGATTTGATCTATCTTCTGTTCTCCATCTTGCATGCCTGGGTTTCTCTTGACTAAAATAAGGCCAGGGGATCGGGGGATGGCTCTGTTGGTGACATCCTTGCCATGCAAGCACGAAGACTTGATCTGAGCCCAAAAAACTCACATAAAATACCCAGGCATGGAGATGCCCACTTGGTCACCCAGGACTGGAGAATGGGGACAGTGCTGGGGAGGCAGCCAGCCATCCTACTCAGTGAGTCCCAGTGGGAGACCTGAATTAAAAAGCAAGGTGTTCAACACCCGAGAACCACACCTGAGACCGACCTATGGCCTCCATGTGTACGCACACGCACATACGTGTACCATGCCACACAAAATCAACTGAAATGAGGAGAGCTAGTTCTCCATTGGCTTAACTGATCTCACTTGGAAGACGGAGCTTCTAAATCTACCCCATAACGTGTATTTCTCCCCAGAACTCCTGAACATTTGATTGTTTTTCACACCTAGAATTTTTGTTTTCAGCAAAACCAAAGTGTGGAGTGAGAGGAGCCCTTGAAGGGCATGAACTTGGAGGCACCACAGGAGTGCTGGGGAGAGACGGAGAGTTCTGGGTCTTTCCCCTTGTGGAACGGAAGGACCCAACCCATTCATCCTTAAGAGTGCTTGAAGGAAAAGGAGGAGGAGGACAAGGAGGACCAGAACAAGGATGAGGTGGGTGGGAGACACTGAGCAGCTCCAGGAGCTGGAAGGCAGTGAGCAAGCCCCTCCCACCGCTGCTGGAGCTGCCTTAGCACCGGACAGTGACAGTGACGTCAGACCTCTGCATGTTTTAACTAGTGTGTGGTCCTTTACCACAGCAGGCCCAGGACACAGTGGGGTCCACCCCAGTCGTACCCCTAACCTCCAACTCAGCCCAGCACTCCTGCTCCTTCTTCCAAAGTCCCGATCTCAGGCATGTCCCTCCCTGGATGTCCATGTGCAAGCCTCGTTCCCTCCTGCGGGTTATCTGTCCGAATCTCATGCCCCACTGTGAACCACCTTCCCTGCCTGTCCCTCTTCCTGCCCCTCACCCCCTCACCTTGCTGCAGCACACACACCTGGGGCTCACTGATACTTGTCATTTGTCCCCAGAACATGAACTCCCTCAGGACAGGGGTCTGGTCTGCTTCATGGTCAAGGATTGTCCCAAGCGCCTGGAATGAAGTTGGCTCACGGTGTATGCACAGTAAATATTTGGTGATCGGATGGGTGAGAAGGTCACAGGCAGAGCTGTCGGGAGGGAGTGCAAAGGAAGGGAAAGAAGCAGGGAAGCCCAGTGGTCAGGGCTGGAGGTGCAGTGCTGTGGGGAGGGAGAAGGCCTCTGGCCTCTGACCTTTGGCTTGAGTGTCCCGCTCTCCCAGCTGCCTCCCACCCAAAGGAAAGGAGGGCAGCCCCGTGAGGAGTCTGTAACCGCAGACTCTGATCCACGGCTCCTGGCACTCAGAAGAAAACCCCCCATTCAAAATACCCACTTGGTTTTTGTATGAACTAGTGTCAAATATTAAGTGTAAGAACAGATGAGAAGACATGGGATGTTTTCTCAGTAAATACTGAGCGAGCCAGAGTGGCCTCTGTGCCCGCTGACCTGCAAGTGTGATGGCCCCGAGGGCCCTTTACACAGAAATAATGCACTGTGAGTGTGTGCTGCTGTTGGGGACCTGGCTCTCGGAGGCTGCTCTTCTGTCCCATTAATTACCGCAGTGGAGGAAGTGAGGTCAGGCCTCCCACCAAGGCAATTGGGCTCGCAGGGCCTCTCTGCGGTTCCTCAGGAAAGCGTTTTTTCTTATCCACACAGCATCACCATCTCAAGGCAATAAATCCTGTTAGAGTAAAGACAAAGGGGAGAGAGAGGAACTCCATTTGGGGGTGTGTCTTTGAGTCCCCACACAGACAAAGGGCCACCATGTCCAGGAGCAGGACCTGCCCACATCTCAGGCCTCCAGGACCAGGGTTCTGGCCAAGAGCAGGGTTGCTGGGACGGAGTCAGGTGGTGTGATGACCTCAACGTAAAATGAGGGGACAGGGACTCCTGGGGAGCAGGCCACGTCCACACACACATTAGCGAGTGGCCGGCCGGCCGGGTGGTGGCTCTGGAGCTCAGGGTTTCTTCCTGCCAGCCACAGGCTCACTAGTGCTGGCCACATAAGGGAGTGGCTTCTACACTGTGTCTCCCAGGGTCTCTGGGGCTCCATCCGCAAAGCCATCTTTTCAGGGATCATAAACTCCCCAGTATCAGCTAATGTGGAATCCTGGGTCAGGAGGGAGGGACCGCCCCAGGGCCCCTGGTGACAGGCAGTTTAGAGGTCTCCCTCCTTGTTTAATGGCAGCTCTGGCCAGGCTCCAGAGGCCACCCAGGACACATCCCATTGTCAGCTGGTGACTTTGTTTCCAGAGCTCCAGGGAAGAGGGACAAGATTCGAGGATGGCAAGTCAGCAAGGACTGTTGTCTCGGGGTTCAGACATCTTGGTTTCATATGTGGGCTCCACTCAGTGAGAGGCAGGTGTGAGCACCACATGTTGTTCACAGGTGTGAACGCCCCATGTTGTTCACAGGTGTGAGCACTCCATATTGTTTACAGGTATGAACACCCCATGTTGGTCACAGGTGTGAACACCCCATGTTGGTCACAGGTGTGAATACCCCATGTTGGTCACAGGTGTGAGCACCCCATGTTGGTCACAGGTGTGAACACCCCATGTTGGTCACAGGTGTGAATGCCCCATGTTGGTCACAGGTGTGAATGCCCCATGTTGGTCACAGGTGTGAACGCCCCATGTTGGTCACAGGTGTGAGCACCCCATGTTGTTCACAGGTGTGAATGCCCCATGTTGGTCACAGGTGTGAGCACTCCATGTTGGTCACAGGTATGAACACCCCATGTTGGTCACAGGTGTGAGCACCCCATGTTGTTCACAGGTGTGAACGCCCCATGTTGGTCACAGGTGTGAATGCCCCATGTTGGTCACAGGTGTGAATGCCCCATGTTGGTCACAGGTGTGAGCACCCCATGTTGTTCACAGGTGTGAACGCCCCATGTTGGTCACAGGTGTGAGCACTCCATGTTGGTCACAGGTGTGAACACCCCATGTTGGTCACACACAGGTGTGAATGCCCCATGTTGGTCACAGGTATGAGCCTTTGGGACCTGCCACAGAGCCTGTGCAGGTGTGCATGTACAGTCCCAGACTGGGGTGGGTTGTTTCTTCTCTGTGACAGGTCTTTCGGGCCAGTGTTTGTTGGTGGCCTCTGGCCCTTGCTCATGCTTGCCTGAGTGTCACATGCCCACAGCATCCCCTCACCCTCTTTGTTCCCTCCACTGCTGGTTTTTCTGTCCTGCCTGATGCCAGGCCTTGGCATCCTGTGGGCTCTCCTCAGCACTCTGTGCTCTAGAGCCAGCTTAGCATCCTTTGCCCACGTCCCACCCCCACTGAGGTAAGTGACGAGTGATGACGTGTCATGTCAATCCAGAGACAATTTTGTACTTCCCAGCTCTCCAGCAGCTCACCGTGCCCTTCCTCACACTCACATAGATGTGAGGTCCAGAGGTGTTTGCTTAAACCTGTGACCTACATTCTCCATCACGCAGCCATCCAACCTGGAAACGGCTGGGCGGCGGCACTGCCAACACAAACAGGGCTGTGCTGGTCTGTCGGTGGCTGGGCTCCTCCCACGCTGTGCCTGCCTGGCCCACACACCATTCCCCCAGGAGGAGGGCAGCCCCACTGTGACACCCTCCTGAGGACTGCAGGTCAGGCAGGCTCCTCTGCAGTGGGGTCTCCAGGACCTGGCTCTGCCCTAAACGTGCATGTACCTCTCCCAGGATACCTCGGAAGTAACAGCTGAGTGGAAACCTCATGTTTCTCCTCCAGCATTCCAGTGCAAGCTGGAGCCATAACTAAGGGGTGTGTTCTTGGTTTAGAGTATGGAGGGACTTCCAAACTGGTCTGGGGAGGACCTGGTCCCTCTGACCTTTGGCCACCTCATTGACACCTCAACAAGCCAAGGTTCAAGGGTTAATAACATACATAAAGCAATGGCTTAGGGCTGAACATTCCAGAAAGACTTATGAAACAGACACAAGGAGGCAGCTAGAAGCTTTGGGCCTTGGTCTCATGGCCTTTGGGGGGCTGCAGGGCCTGCAGGTCTCAGGTTCCACTGTGGAAAGGGGTCACTTACCACTGTTCTGACAGACCTGACTGGAGCAGAGCAAATAAAGAAAAGGCAAATACAAGAACACATGGACAACCTGGAACCAGATGGACTGGACTCCCTGATGGAGATGCTGCAGTACCCAAGACACTGACGTGTTTATTCTGTAACACTGAAGAGGGGGCAGGACTATCGCATACAGCGGGACATGGAGGTGGGTGTATTGCATACAGATAAACAGGAGACAGGGTTATTATGTACAACTGAATAAGGAGGCAGATTTGCTAATCTCAGTAGGAGCAGTGTCTATAGGGGAGCAGTCTTTAGGCTGTAAGCATCCTTGAGCGAGAAAGCTATGGTAGACATTTTATGCACACGCATCTACACTCAGACCTGAAGAAGGCTCTGCCACTCTTCTGAGCCTCACCTTGGGAAGGCTTTGCCACCTCCATGGAGCTGAGGCATGAGGGGTTCTTTCTTTTTTTTTGTTTTTTTGGTTTTCCGAGACAGAGTTTCTCTGTGTAGCTTTGCGCCTCTCCTGGAACTCACTCAGTAGACCAGGCTGGCCTCAAACTCACAGAGATCCACCTGGCTCTGCCTAACCCCGAGTGCTGGGGTCAAAGGCGTGCGCCACCACCGCCAGGCGCATGAGGGGTTCTTGACATGGCTATGCCCATGTCAACAACATTCACTCAGGACTTCACACACTGCTATGTCCCCTCCATAAGGTGCTGTGAGAACAGTTAAGAGAATACCCAGAGTACGGGGAAGCTGCTACAGATCTGAGATGCTGTAGTACCAGATCTTTCTCTACAGATACAGAGAGAGTGGGTTATAGCCCTCAGCTCCCTCACCCAAGGCGTGCACACACTAGGGAACCACCGGCGCCTGGGGCCTGTCCACTGACCAGTGTGGTCATTTCCAGAAGTCATGGAGAAATGCCTCCAATCTGGGCCTTCCTTTCACAACCCCATCTGGCACCCAACTCCAAGCTCTCATCTACACAGTCCCTAAGACGAGACATTTGACCTCCCAGTTCCTTCTCAAAACACCCTGGCAGCCCCCTAGCTGGAAACCCAGTGGCACTAAATAGAAATTTATGTGACGGCCTCCGGGGAGAAGCCCAGAGGCGTTTGTTTAAAAGAAAATTCGTCAAGGCAAGCTGAGTCCGAGTCTGACCTATGATCTCCTCTGACCCTCCCCAGCGAGGGGGAGAGCGCCCAGCTACATCAACAAGCTACAGCAGAGGCTCCCACGTCAGGCTCAGGCTCGTTTCCTTCAGGCTTAGCCACCAAGAGATGAGCTCTGAGGTGGGCAGCTCCCCACACCTCAGGTTCCTCAGTTGTCCCCTGGGGCAGCTCTACATTTTGTCTGCATTCCTGCTGCCCTGCCCCAGCTGTCCTCTGTCTCTGCCTCCCACACTCTCCCTGATCTCAGCTGCCTGCTCAGCCCGAGGAGCAGAGACCATCTTTTCTACTCCGGTTGTCGAGAGCAAAGGCATGTGTGGTCACACAGACAGGGACAGTGGCTGCCTACCTGTAAGCAACAGGCCCTGTGTGGAAGAGAGCACAATGCTGTCCCATGCCCTGAAGCCCTTTCCACTCCCAGTGAGACATGGACTCCTAGAAGCGATGGTTTGCCCCTGTGTACGCCAGGCTTCCTGAATGAGAAGCGTCAGCACAGTTCTGCGGGGTACCAGACGGAGAGAGCCAGGGGTGCTTTGTACCCCAGAAGTTGGCCCCATCACTCCCCACCCACCTTTCCTTTCCTTGATCTATGAGTTTCCTGCTGTGTTCCACGTCTCTATGTCTGGCCACATGAATTTCATACTTCCTTTCAGTACCCCACCCCACCCCACCCATGTTGATGTTCCCAAGACCCACCCTGCCCAGTGATGCCAGGACCAAGAGTTATGAACCCCTAACATCAGGCATCAAGGTGTCCTCGCCACCCTGCCCCGCCCCCCAGGCAGATGGCTGTCCTCACCCTGAGTGCTAGGAAGGGAAGAGGGGTGCAGGAGGCTGGGGTGCTCCAGGCAGAGGAGAGATGAAAGAGCAAGTCTCAGACCTCAGCTGTGGACTGAGGTAGGATGCTCCCACTTTGCGACTCTAGGGCCTCCAGGCCAAGCTTCGGGGCACTGATTGTCTGAGAGCATCTGTCTGCTCAGCCCAAGCCCTCTGCCACAGCCTGGAGTCCTTGCCCCATTTTGCTTAGCCAGCTCTAAGCCATCTTTTAATGCTGCATGGGTGTCCTCCAATGAGCCAGACTGACCCACTCCCACCTACTCCTCATCCTGTCTCCTCCACCCCTCTGTCTCACCTGCTTTGGAGCAGAGACCGTGGGCTATGTGGATCCAGCGCTGACCATCTCAGCCACACTGAGTTCTCCTCTGCCATCTGGTGGCTGAAGTTTGCAACTGCCATTATTCTGCAACTGCCCTAGAGCGGACCACTTGGGCAATTCCCAGGTCCCCAGGGATCAGCCCAGGGACCTGCTCCCTTCTGAGTCATCCATAGTGAGGGAAGCTGTTAGCTGTGAGGCCCGGTGTCCCTGACCCTGAATGAATCCAGTAGGGAAGCATAAGGGTCTACCTGAAAAGATTCTTGACCTCCACCAGTGAGAAGGTAGTATTGATACAGAATCCACTATGGGTTCTAGGGTTTCTAGAACACTCTAGGGTTCCTAGCCATAGTCACTCCCAAAGCCCCCATGGGGTACTGTAGCCTTTCAGGATGAAAGTCTCACCCACAGGCCTACTTTGTCTGCCAAGAACTCCTCCTGCTGTGTACCTGGGGGTACACACAAGAGCCAACTCCTCCTACTGTGTACCTGGGGGTACACACAAGGGCCAGAGTGGAGCAATGTCAGCTCCCTCAACCCTTGCTTGCTCTCAGCCCAGCCAGAGCCGTCTGGGGACCAGGGCATGGAAGTGCACTGAGGTCCAAGCTCACACACAGCCCTCCACTCCAGCCACACAGTAGAGGTTCCAGGTGGCCATACACTACACTGTGTCTATAGTGATGATCCAGAGAAAAACGGGACAGAGACACACACAAGAGGCCTTCCCAAGACCCCATACCACACCCTTTCCTGTGTATCAGGGTTGGGCTGAGGAAGTGGCCAGGGCAAATCCCTGGGCTCATTGCCTGGAACCCCACCCACCCCGAGTAGCTAAATGCAGTTACCCCAGAACTTAAGCGCCCTAAGATGAGTGCCAGCCCTGCGGCAGGCCCACCCTTTCAACTCCTGAGGCAAGGACATAAGCGCTTGCCCCTTCCTTTGTGGACAATACAGGAGCCTCAGGCCTGAATCCACAAGCACCACAGGTACATGCTCAGGAATTCCTTCATCATGTTGCTGAGTGTGGGTTTGTGTGGACACTTTCCTCCATGAGCGTCATTGTGCCTTGTCCTTATCCCCTCCCCCTCCCCCTTCAATCCTCCTCCCCCTCCTCCTCAGTCTCCTCCCTTCCTCTAGTCTCCCTCCTCTTCAAGTCACTACATATACATGGTTTTATGTGTCTATAAATATAAGCCATATATGTGGTTTATATGTCCATCAAGAATTCCAAGAGCCACAAATGAGGAGAAAAATGTGATTTTTTTTGTCTTTCTGCATCTGACTTAGTTTACTTGATATGATCTCCAGTTGCATTTGTTTGTCTAATAAATAGCGTCATTTTGTTCTTCTTTATGGCTAAATAAGACTCCATTGTGTGTGCATGGACCACATGTTCTTTACTTTTATTTTATGAACCTTAGTGTTTTGCCTGCGTGTGTGTCTGTGTAAGGGGGTCCTGTCCCCTGGAACTGGAGTTACAGACAGTTGTGAGCTACCATGTGGGTGCTGGGAATTGAACCTGGGTCCTTTGAAAGAGCAGTCAGTGCTCTTAACCTCAGAGCCATCTTTCCAGCCCTTGACCACATATTTTTTTTTAAAGATGGCTATTCATGTTAACTTAGTCAACATTTCTTTTTTTATTAAGAAAATTTTTTTATTCATTTTACACAACCAATACAAAGATCCCCCTCTTCCCTCCTCCCACCCCTCCCTCCCACTCACCCCCCCCCCCATTCCCTCCTACAAGAAGGTAAGGCCTCTCATGGGGAGCTACATTTAGTAGAGGCAGGTCCAAGCCCCTCCACCTGCCTCAAGGCCATACAAGGTGTCCCATCATAGGTAGTGGGCTCCAAAAAGCCTGCTCATGCACCAGGGATGGATTCTGATCCTACTGCCAGGGGGCCCCTTAAGCAGATCAAACTACCCAACTATCTCACTATGCAGAGGGCCTAGTCCAGTCCCATGCAGGCTCCACGGATCACATATGCTTTATCCCTCCATCTACTGACAGAGACTCAAGCTGGTTCCCTAACTCAGCTAGTGTGACTAGAGCAGAAAAAAAAAAATGCAGATGTGGAGGTGTTTCTGTGATATGCCACACCAGGAGGTAGTTTTTTATTTTTATTTTTTTTAAGTTTGTTTTAAGGAGTCTTCATACTGATTTCCATAGTGGCTGGGTTCATTTACATCCCCACCATGGTGGTTAAGGGTGTCCTTTATGGCGCTGTCCTCACCAGCATGTGTAGTTTGATCTCTTAATGACTGCTCTTTTGACTAGGAAACAGAACCTCAATGCAGTCTGTGCATTTCCCCGTTGGTTAAAGCTGAACGCTTTCAGCACTTACTGGCCATTTACGCTCCGTGTTCTGCGAACCCTGTGTCCATTACCTCATGGGCTCCTTTGATTAGCTGGGTCATTTGATTTGGGAGGTATTTAGGTTTTTAAAAGTTATTTATATAATCTAGATATTAATCCTCTATCAGATCTATATCTGATATAGAGCAAGACCTCTCTCCCATTCTTTGGCCGTCTCGGCTCAATAAGTGTGTCTTTAGCTTTTTTATTTCATGCATCCCTGGTCCTGTTTGCTGAGCTACTTTTCCAGAAGTTCTTGCCTGTGCCTATGTTTTGAAGTGTTTTCTTCTGGGACTTTTAAAGTTTCTGGTCTTAAGGGGCTTGACCCATTTTGAAACTGGTTTTGTACAAGGTTCTTCTTCACGCGGACACCCCATTTCCCCAGAAGCATTTGTTGAGTAAGTTGGTTTCTTTTCTCCGATGTATATCTTCGGCATCTTTGTCAAAAGTCAGGTGGCTGCAGCTGTGAGCTGATGTCCGGGTCCTGTACTCTGCTTCATCAATCTGTCTTGTTTGCTATGGCTTTGTAGTGTAACTTGAAGTCCATCGGGATGCTTCCTGCCTGTGCCCTGGGCATGGAGTGAGACTCCCCGCAGGGCACCGTGTGTGTTCCACAGACACATGCAGAGACTCTTTGGGAGCCCTCTGCATGCACATGAAACACACAGAGACCCTGGTTTGGCACGTGCATACAACACAGGAGCTTACAGAGACTTGGTCGGGCAGCCTTCAGCATATCCCACCGACATTCTGGAAGGTTCTTCTGTGCACACTGACAAGCTCACAGAGGGTCTGGCACCCCATCACTACTGTTTTCCTACCCCATGTGCCCACAAAGCTGTTGTCTTCCTGTTTTGAGCCTACTGAACTGGGGATGGTGGCTCTCTGTGTGCAGCTCAGCCCAGGAGGTGCCTTGTTTTAGCTAAGGATGACCCTCTCCCTAAAAACCCTTAGTCCAGGCACACCTAGACAGGTGTCACTGTCCAGGAAGCTCGCTTTGGGAAAAGGGCTCTGATGAATTACTTCCGAAGCACACCCCACTTGGAGCTTTGGCAAAAAGCAGTAAGAAGCAGGAAGTAAAATCAGGCGGAGAGATGCTGGGTTATTAGGTCAAGCAAAAAGCTCCCAACTTGACTTCCACGCTGTGGGGGCAGAGAGCATGGGCGGGATGGGCCCTCAGGAAGGGGAGTGCCCTGGAGGTCTGTGGCATCCATCAGAGTCTTCATGACCCGTCCAGACAATGAAAGATTCCTGGATCCCAAAAAGGGCAGAATAATTCACGAGGCTTATATTTCATGTGACACGCCAGTTATTTATTGGGAAAACAGCTTCTCTAGGGGGAGGGGGAGGGACAAAGGGCCTCCTACCACAGCGCCTCCTCCTCCCCCTCCTCCCTCTTCTCTCCCCCTCCTGTCTCTTGTCTGCTTGCCCAGGGACTGCATTCTGTTCCTACCCGGTCCCTGGGGCCCACCTCCTACCTTCTGGCTGACAACTCCATCCCCAGGTCACAGCGCAGAGGAATGGCCCTGGGCTTTTGCAGTCCCTGCCAGGAGGTGCTCTGACCTCTGCCAAGTCCTTCACAAGGCTATGGGGAAATATGTTTTTCTTTTAGACATGCTGACCTATTAAAAATTAAAAAAAAAAAAAAAAGAAAAGCTTTCAGTTTAGGGCACCCGTCACACAACAATAAGAAGGGGGGAAATCTAATTTGAGACCCCACATTTTCTCCTCCCTAGCAAACTGTCTTCTCTCCCCTCCCTGCTACAGTGATGGCCCCGCTTAATCACTGCAGGGGAATAACCAGCCTCCAACGGAAGTTTGTGTTTTGCTTTTTCCAATCAGCACATCCTGAAACCATGTCTGTGTTGCTAGTCTCGCCAGTTACCCAGGGAACAGGGCACAGCCAACAACAAGAAGACGCAGCATGGTTTGCCCTCTGTCCCCTGATCCCTCCTTTGAGGATGCAGGAATTTCCCCCCTGGTGACCCGTGTTGCATTGAGTGTCTCCATGCCCACATCTTTCCTCCATCAGAATATGGACTCGACTCCAAAAGTGACACTTGGATCCCTTCCTAATGCCCCTCCAGACTCATGACAACATGGCGACAATGACAGGGGACACTCAGAAAACAGACTTTAAGACCCCGGCCGAGGGAAGAGGACACAGGCTGACTCATTTTATTATTATTATTTTTGGTTTCTGTAAATGCAGGTAACTACATGGACCAAATGCTAAACTAAGAATAGCTGCAAGTAATCCCTGTGGGAATGGCAGAGAAAAGCATCCACACCCACGCATGGGCCATGCAAGCTGGCGTGGGGGTGCAAAGTAAGCTTTTCAGAACATAAAATTTACTGAAGACTTGCAACAAGCCCCGAGAGCATTTACTCAAGAAAACAGACTGGCTCTCAGCTCGAACAGTGAGGCATGCAGTATTCTCCCAGCTACCTACCCCCTCTTCTCCTCCAGCCCTGCAGCAACCTCACAGTCCAGCGTCCCTCAGGCTCAAGGAAACTGGAGGGCTACAGCACTGTAGGGAGCCCACTCTGGGAGAACCTCCTCAGCCTGTTGTAGATGATAATGGCTACCAATGCGGTAGCTTGGGATAACACCAAGTGGATGAAAGTGTAAAAAGAAAGCTGGGGAAAGAAATGTCTGGAACGGAGCTTAGAAAAACTCCACCACATCCGTGGAATCTCAAAGGCAGCTTGTGTGCCTAGGGCTGAGCACATGTTCCAGGCTCTGGGTGCGTGAAAAGGACAGGTGGCTTTGGTAACTGCCTGAGTTACCCCAGGCTCTCAGCAAGCAGGAAGGGAAGGGACCTGCATTGTAGTAACCTGCTTGCTGGAGAGTTCAGAATCACCCTAGCATTCAGAGAGCACAGCCTTGCAATGGCTGCAAGGATGCCTGCCCAGGACTAAGGAAACTCCCATCCAACCATGAGCAGCCTGCTGAGCTAAGCACAGACTCAGGGGCTGTGCTTGCTAGGCAAGCAAATCACACCACCAACCCCAGGACCAGGAGACTCCGCGGCTCAGGCATTCAGAGCTGGCATATTGTAGAACAGTCTTGGATGTGATCAAGGACACGGTGACAGCTTTCCTTTTAGCCACAAGATTATTTTCGCTATCAAGGACACAGTGACAAATAACAGCGTGGTGGCGGGTCTGAGGAAATTTCAGGCCCCTAGACCAGAGGCAGTGGGGCTGTGGGGTTGGGGGTTCCGAAGAGAGGAAATCGGGGCTCATGTGACAGAAGTGGGGATCTTCTTACAACTCTCTGAGAATGAGGGGGTTTCACAGTCTGAGCCTGCAGACAGGTTCTCTGGTTCCTATGTCTAATATTGGAAAAGGGTCGGGAACAGGATGTGTGGCCACCAATCTCTCCTTTGATAGAAACTAACTTCCCAGGTTTGAGATCCTGGCATCTGGAAGCCTGTTAGCTAGAGACCCACAGACTGTGTCTCAGTAGCAGGTTCACCAGCATCTGTGAAAGGGGGCCGTGGCCTGTGCAGCAGCAAGATCCTAACATTACGCTCTTACATGTAATATTATTACGTGTTATTCAAAATGTCCACGAAGCAGGGAAGGCTGTAGGTGAGTGTGGCCGTCAGAACTGTCCAGTGTCCTGAGGAAGCCCGGGTGTGGGACTTAATAAAAAATTTAAGTCAACTATTTTCAATATATTTACAGAATGAAAAGAAACTAAAGTAACTGAAGGAAAATTAATAATTGTATCTCACTAAACAGAGAAGATCAATGGAAATAGTTCATTTTTATTTATGTTTGTTGTGTTTTTCCCTACTTATTTTTAAAGAGGTATATAAGAATCAAAGATTGCATGTACTAAAAATGGCACATGTACACAGCGTGCAATGTTTAAATCAAGTTAAACTTCTGCAGGAAAGTAGAAAACCATGGATTCAAGAGACTCACAAAAATAAAGCAATTTTTAACCTACCATCTACAGAAAGTACACAGAAAAGATACAAGTGGCCAGTGTGCTGATTCGGTGCCTGGCAGCGATTTTTTAAAGTTCTCCAACCACAAGAAATTCCTGTTTTCTCTTCCCATAGGCCAAGAATTGCCCTTTGCAAATTCACCTTCTCATTGGCTTAGGACACAAAGCCTTATCTCATGGATAACACACACACACACACACACACACACACACACACACACACACACACACACACACACACACTTTTTTATTGCAGGCTCAGTCATGTAGCAGACTGCCTGCAACTTTCCAGTTCTCAGGGTCCTGAGATAAGTGGGTACAAGCTGCCAAATTAGGAGAGACAGGAGCCTCCAGAGATCCTTCTAGGCTCTTGAAAGGCACGGCACACAGCTGATGTCTTTGGTCACCCTGTGTGAGACAGCACAGAAGATCTACCAGACTCCTGGCTTGGCTAACTGTAACTTGGCTTCTGCTGGCCACCATTTTCCCACCCTGTTCCTGTGCTCCCCAGCCTGTTTC